>NC_142064.1:5202500-5247500 GCF_059756535.1 Pantherophis guttatus
CAGAACTAGGTGAGGCTTAGGGAATCACGTTAAAATCCAGGCAGCTCCTCCTGCATTATTGATTATCATAAGGAAAGCCATTAGCATTATCGAACCTCCTCTGTGATGACAGTAATCAGTAGTTCCTTGCTAGATTACTTGGAGCAGTTTTGAAAGCTTTATGGCTTTATTCCTGATGTAGATAAATGTTTTTAGATTCCGCGCTTTTGCCTTTCATGAATAAAAGGGTGATTGGAGAAAAGCTGCATTCATCATTATGTTTATCGCCCCGAACCAACAAGTGTAATTTATAAACCAATAATACATTTTTTTTTATTTTTTTTTTGCAGTGTGGTACATATGTTCTAAAAGAACGGATTAAATTAATGGAACGCTGAAAACAACAACCACAGACTTAAAAATCTAACCCCTTAAGGAAGTTCAAAGGACTCCAACTGTCATGGAAAATGCTCCTACATTTCTCTCTCAATCAAAGGAACAACATCGTTCCTGCTAATACCGAAAAAAGAAAAAAATCAGTTAATGCCAGGCAAGAGTTTCCCGTAGCATTTCATTGCAAGTATCATTCTGGCACACGGTATACTGTAAATCCATCATCTGATTTCAAGTATTTAGCTAAACTGCTTTTTGCAACCGTTTATTATAATAATGACATTTCCTCCCCCCCTTGTCATACGCCTTTCACTTTTTTTTTTCATAAAGCACTTTTTAATGTGCTTTTTCCCCTTCTCCTTGACAATGGATGCATTTCCATCATGATTATCTTTGTGTTTTGCTACTTTATTCCTCTTTTTTTTTTTTTTATATAACTCTATTTCTATGTCTATCTTACCTCTATTTCTATATCTCATCTCTATTTATCTCTCTATCGCACATTTATTTATTTATTTATTTATTTATTTATTTATTTATTATATTTCTATACCGCCTTTCTCCCGTAGGACTCAAGGCGGTGTACAGTCAAGAAAAATATAGACACACAAACATCATAAAATTGCTAATTAAAATTGTTACTTAGTTTGGTCAATTAAATAAAACCCAGAATTAGATAACATTTAAAAAATCATTCGCATGTTTGTATGTTTAGCCCTGCCTGTTGGAACATGATATATCTCTCTATTCCCCTTTGTCCTCTTCCTCTTCCTCTTTCTGTCTCTCATTCGATCTTTATCTCATTCGATCTCTACATCTCTCTGTCTGTCGATCTCAATTTTATGTTCAATGTGTTTATTTATAAAAATTATATAGCTACCTATTCAGGTCACAATGTTCAATTGGGACAATGGATGTATTTCCATCATGATTATCTTTGTGTTTTGCTACTTTATTCATTTTATGTTTTATATAACTCTATTTCTATGACTATCTTACCTCTATTTCTATATCTCATCTCTATTTATCTCTCTATCGCACATGATATATCTCTCTATTCCTCTTAGTCCTCTTCCTCTTCCTCTTCCTCTTCCTCTTTCTGTCTCTCATTCTATCTTTATCTCATTCGCTCTCTACATCTCTCTATCTGTCGATCTCAATTTTATGTTCAATGTGTTTATTTATAAAAGTTATATAGCTACCTATTTAGGTCACAATGTTCAATTGGGACAATGGATGTATTTCCATCATGATTATCTTTGTGTTTTGCTACTTTATTCATTTTATGTTTTATATAACTCTATTTCTATGTCTGTCTTACCTCTATTTCTATATCTCATCTCTATCTATCTCTCTATCGCTCATATTATATCTCTCTTTTTCTCTTTCTCCTTTTCCTCTTCCTCTTTCTGTGTCTCACTCTATCTTTATCTCATTCGCTCTCTACATCTCTCTATCTCTCTGTCTGTCTGTCTCAGTGATGGCTAACCTTTTTGCTGTTGGGTGCCAAAAGCGGGGGAAGGTGCACGTAACCCCTCGCGCTCCTGCCGCTTTTGGCACGTGATGACACGGTAGGCCCAGTAGATCCGTTTTTTGCCCTCCCCAGGCTCCAGAGGCTTCCTAGGAGCCTGGGGAAAGCGAAAATGGCCTCCCCCCTGGAGACCAGAAACAGCCCGTTTCCTGACTTCCGGTGGGTCCGGAAAGCCCGAAAATCAGCTGGCTGGCGCATGTATGCGTGCTGAAGCTGAGCTAGGGCAACGCTCGTGTGCCCACAGATATGGCTCCGCGTGCCTCCTGTGGCACGCATGCCATAGGTTCGCCATCATGGGTCTATCTCAATTTTATGTCCAATGTATTTATTTAGAAAATTTATATAGCTACCTATTCGGGTCACATTATCCAATTGGGACAATGGATGTATTTCCCTCTTTGTGAAATGGTGGGATCCTCCCGGTTTAACAACCAGTTCAGTTGATTGTGCGCTTCACGCACATGCACAGTTTAAAGAAATCTTCACTCCCACATTTCTTCAGAGGAGAAACACAGCTGAGGCACGGCAATCTGCTTTGCTTGCGAATCAAATGAGAAGATAAAGGTAGAAAAATAGCATGGGTGGGTGCGTGGGCCCATCTTATCGTCAGGGCAAACCGGCAAACCGGTTCGATCCCAGATGATCGTCAGAGTTACCGGTTCATCCGAACCGGTCTGAACCAGTAGAATCCCACGCTTCTCTTTGTGTTTTGCTACCTTATTCTTTTTTAGTTTTATGTAACTCTATTTCTATCTCTATCTTACCTCTACCGCTATCTCTATCTCTATCTCTATCTCTTTTTCTTTCTCTCTCTCTCTCTTTCTCTCTCTCTCCATCTATCTATCTATCTATCTATCTATCTATCTATCTATCATCTATCTATCTCAATTTTTTCTTTCTCTCTCTATCTCTCTCACTGTATCTTTATCTCTCTCTCTCTGACCATTCAGAGATAATGGTCAGAGTGACCATTTGAAGCTACAACGGCATTGAAAAAAGTGACTTATGACCATTTCTCACACTTATGATCGTTTCAGCATCCCCATGGCCACGTGATCAAAATTCAGATGCTTGACAACTGATCCATATTTACGACATATAGTTGCAGTGTCCTGGGGGGGTCACACAATCCCCTTTGGCGACTTTCTGACGAGCAAAGTCAATGGGGAAGCCCAATTCACTTAACAACCATGTGGCTAACTGAACATCTGCAGTGATTTGCTTAACAAATGCGGCAAGCAAAGTCGTAAAATGGATCAAAATTCACTTAACAAACATCTCCCTTAGCAACAGAAATTTTGGGCTCCATTGTGGTCGTAAGCAAGGGTGGTATTCACTTACTTTCCCTACCGGTTCGCAAATGTGAGCATGGGCGCCCTGTCCACGCATACGCACAGCCTTCCACGCTTTGCTTTGCTAGCGCGTACACCTTCCGCGAATGCGCACAGCCTCAAAAATGTACCTAAATAGGATGGTATAGATGGTATATAGGACAGGTCCCACCCACGATTTTCGCTACCAGTTCGGGCGAACCGGTCCGAACCGGCTGAATGCCACCTCTGGTCGTAAGCTGAGAATTCCCTGTATGGCAAAGCTAGCAGGGACTTCTTCATTTATTTTTGTTGTTGTTGTTGTTGTTGCAAAATGGACATGTTAAATTTCACATTTAAATGGGATCCACATTTGCTGATCTCTTTCTGGAGGTTCAGAGGCCTCCTAACCCACTTGGGGATTGCCGTCTTTGTGACAGCTCTGAGATAAGAAGTCGTTTAAAATTGGGAGAACAACAAATAATTGGATAGAGGGCAGAGAAGAGGTCGTGACCAATCAGGAACCTCTGACCATGGTTCAGTTGTTATTTGTTATTCCTTGTTCAGCATCTTGTAAAGAACTCTGCTTAAGGTGAGTAATGGATTCAGACAACTAACTATGCCCATAAATCGGAATTTATACAGGGGATACTCAGAATAAACATAATTATATCTGCCTGTCTCTCTCTCTCTCTCTTTAACCTACTAGTACTGCTTTAGAGCTCAGAAATAAAGTTCACTTACTTGTCTGTGTGACAAACTTCATATAATATTTGAATACTGCTAAATCTTTCCCGGCAGTCTTTAGTCCTCTCTGTAGGCTAAACATACCAAGATCCTAGAGAAGACAAAGAGGAGGAAGGAGGAGGAGGAGGAGGAGGAGGAGGAGGAGGAGGAGGAGGAGGAGGAGGAGGAGGAGGAGGAAAAGGTTCTGGGCATCTCCTCAAATTGTTCTGTACGGTTATGAAGGTGTTTTACTTTAGATTTCAATCTTTCTAATCCTTTTTTTTTGAGGTGTAGCAACAATCTCCTTAGCTCAGTCTAAAATGTTCTTTCTCAATTTCAATATTTTTATAAGGGGATACTTGGGGGCAAGGTAGCAACCTCCAAGTGGTGCCCCTGGTAACAGCAAATTTATTTTTCACTGGTTAATCCTTCCAATCCTCAATGTAGGAAATGAACCAACGGGTTGAAGTCACCTTGATCTGCAAGTCAGGTGGGGTGGTGGGATGGTGTATACTGTTCCACAGGGCAGCCTGGGCATCTGAGAAAGCATGGCTGACTGCTTCCCTCCAGAGATTTGAAGAGATATAAGGAGTATCTCAATTTATGACCACAATTGAGCCCAACATTTCCATTGCTGAGTGAGTCAGTTATTAAGTGAGTTTTGCCAGTGGTGGGATTCACCACTGTTTTTTCCCTACCAGTTCCGTGGGCATGGCTTGGTGGGTGTGGTTGGTAGGGGTCATGTGATTGAGTGGGTGTGGCCAACTTGACATCACTCAAGCCACGCCCACAGAACCGACCGAAAAGTTTGGCCAAGTCTTCTAGCATTCAACCTGGCTGCTTCTCACCTCCTTCTTATGTTTGTTCTGTGTGTATGAGCACAAGAAGGAGGAGAGAAGTGGCCACCTTGAATGCTGTGGCAGAGAGAAGCCAAACTTTTCTCCCTTCCTTCACAGCAGAGCTGCTCCCTTTATGGTCTCCCGCTGGCCCCCTCCCTCCCATGGGTCAAAGTACCTTAAAGGGACAGACTGTGGTGGCTGCCTCCTGAGCAGCTCCGCTGTGAATGCAGGGAGAAAAGTTTGGCTTCTCTCTGCTGCAGGATTTAACCTGCTTCTCACCTCCTCATGTTTGCTCTGTGTGTATGAGCACGAGAAGGAGGAGAGAAGCAGCCAGATTGAATGCTGCGGCAGAGAGAAGTCAAACTTTTCTCCTTCCCTTCACAGCGGAGCTGCTCAGAAGGAAGCTGAAGGCTTCTTGGCACGACAGGCAGCCGAGCCTTGCCATGCCCCCCCCCACACACACACACAGCATGAAGGTACATGAACGAGGTGGAGGGCAAGCAGGCGGCAAGTGGGCAGCGGCTCCAGGGAAGGTCAGAGTCAGGGAATGGTGCATTCCCCGACCCGGCTGAGTTAGGTAGTGAGCAAGAGGCAGCTCCAGCACAAAGCCACAGCCAGGGAATGGTGCCTTCCCCGATCTGGCCAAGGTGGGCAGCGAGCGGGTGGCAACTCCAGGCCGGAACCAGAGAATGGTGCTTTCTCCGACCCAGCCAAGGCAGGCAGCAAGCAGGAGGCAGCTTCCAGGCAAAGCTGGAGCAAGGGAATGGCACGTTCCCCAACTCGGCCAAGGTGGGTGGTGGCTCCGGGACAAGGCCAGAGCTAGGAAATGGTGCATTCCCTGACCCTGCCATGGCGGGCGGTGGCTCTGGGGCCTCAGGGAATGGCACATCCCTGGCCCCGGCCCCCGACCCAAGACAAAGGGCGAGTGGGTGGCATGCATTGCTTATCTTTGGTGAGCTGAGCAGATGTTGTGGCCCGCCAGCGGCCTGTGCAACTAGTAGCTGATTCCGACAGTGAGGAGGCTGGTGTGGTGTCGCGCCAGCAGCCTGCGCAGCCGGTGCTTGCGTCGGACAGCGAGGAGGCCGAAGATGATGTGGTGCCAGAGGCAGAGACTCAGCCAGGGCCTTCAGAACCTCCAGAGGCTCCTTCCAGTGGAGAGAGCAAAGTGGAGAAGCCTCTTCTCGATGCATGGGCACGCAGATCTGCCAAAAGGCAGGAGTGGCTCCTCAGGAGGAGGTCTCCTTGAGAGTAAGGCTTGGGGCTAATTGGCCACTCCCTTAGCCTATTTAAGGAAGGACGATGACTGAGGCAATTTGCAAGGAACAACTTCGTTCACTCTCCTTCGCGTCTGGAGCTTTGTTCTTTTATCAGTTTCCTGCAAATTGCTTCTTGGGCTTTCTGCCAACCATAGTAAGATTACGATTATTTATTCTTTGGATTCTTGTAGACTGTTAAGAAAGTTAAATAACAGCCTTTGTTTGAAAAAGCCTGATTAAGTGAATCTGGCTTCCCCATTGAGTTTGTTTGTCAGAAGGTCACAAAAAGAGAGCACATGACCCTGAGACATGGCAGCCATCATAAATATGAACCAGTTGCCAATTGTCTGATCATGTGTCCATGGGGATGTTTGCTCCCCACTCTCACACACACACACACAACTATGATTTAGTTAATTTATTAATATTCCCCAGCAATTCCCTTCACCAAAACCCAGAACTGTCTCCATCCACAAGTAGACCAATGTTAGTCCATAGAACAATGACCAAAGAATCCATAAAGCACTTGCAAGTTTTTCAAACATAATAAATCCTCCAGGCAAACTTAAACCCACACCCAAGAGAGCTCCCAAGGTAAGAAAAGCCCAAAGTTTCCAAGGCATGATTCAATTCCAAACACAGTGTCAATCAATCAATCAGTTCCACAGAGGAATTACTGAGTCTGTCATCTGCACCTCTGTAACTGTCTGGTTTGGTTCTGCAACACAACAAGACAGACAGAGACTTCAGAGGATAATTAGAACTGCAGAAAAAACCATGGCTACCAACCTGCCTTCCGTTGAGGACCTGTCTACTGCACGAGTCAAAAAGAGGGCTGGGAAAATATCTACAGACCTCTTGCATCCTGGACATCAACTGTTTCAACTCCTTCCCTCAAAACGACGCTATAGAGCACACCAGAACAACGACAATTTTTTCTCGAATGCCATCACTCTGCCAAACAAATAATTCCCTCAAAACTAAGTCTGCGCTACTAATCTTCTCATCGTTCCCATCACTCATCTCCTTCCACTTATGACTGTATGACTGTAATTTTGTTGCTTGTATCCTTACGGTTTATATTGATATTGTTTCCTGATTGCTTATTTGTGCCTGTGCCAATCTTCAACAGTGAAGGGACACAGGCATAAAACATCATGCAGCCAAGAAAGGTCCATGCACATTTGCACTACTCAGGTGACCCTGAGGACACAAATAAACCTCCAAGTGGCCTCAACATCTCTTTTTGTTGTTGTTAGTTGTGAAGTTGTGTCCGACCCATCATGACCCCATGGACAATGTTCCTCCAGACCTTCCTGTCCTCTACCATCCTCTGGAGTCCATTTAAACTCACACCGACTGCTTCAGTGACTCCATCCAGCCACCTCATTCTCTGCCGTCCCCTTCTTCTTTTGCCCTCAATCTTTCCCAGCATTAGGCTCTTCTCCAGTGAGTCCTTCCTCCTCATTAGGTGGCCAAAGCATTTGAGCTTCATCTTCAGGATCTGGTCTTCTAAAGAGCAGTCAGGGTTGATCTCCTCTAGGACTGACCTGTTGGATCATCTTGCAGTCCAAGGGACTCGCAGGAGTCTTCTCCAGCACCAGAGTTCAAAGGCTTCAATTCTTTGGTGCTCAGCCTTCCTTATGGTTCAACTTTGAACTAGAAGATTAATTCATTTCAATATAGATAGATAGATGATTGGTAGGTAGGTAGGAGGTGGATAGATAGATAGATAGATAGATAGGTAGATAGATAGATAGATAGATGTTGTTGTTGTTAGTTGTGAAGTCATGTCTGACCCATTGCGACCCCATGGACAACGTTCCTCCAGGCTTTCCTGTCCTCTACCATCCTCTGGAGTCCATTTAAGCTCACGCCGACTGCTTCAGTGACTCCATCCAGCCACTTCGTTCTCTGTCGTCCCCTTCTTCTTTTGCCCTCCATCTTTCCTAGCATTAGGCTCGTCTCCAGTGAGTCCTTCCTTCTCATTAGGTGGCCAAAGTATTTGAGTTTCATCTTCAGGATCTGGCCTTCTAAGGAGCAGTCAGGGTTGATCTCCTCTAGGACTGACTGGTTGGATGGCCTTGCAGTCCAAGAGACTCACAGGAGTCTTCTCCAGCACCAGAGTTCAAAGGCCTCAATTCTTTGGCACTCAGCCTTCCTTATGGTCCAACTTTCACAGCCAACAGCTCTCTAAAAGGATGCAAATGACCAGCTGTCTGCAAGGAATATAAATCCTTCCATTCTCCACCATCCAGTCAGAAATGAAGAAGCTTCTTGGATGAGAAGTCAAATGTCTTCAAAGAAAAAACAGAAAGCCAAGCTGCCTCTTGAAAAAAGCACCATCTTTGGGACAGTTCCCTGATGGATTCCATTTTGATAGCACTCAACATGTCATTGTCTGTCTTGGTGATTTCCAACTCTGTAGATCGTATCACACTTCATGTTGGCATGAAAATATACAAGACAGAAGCATTTTGGGCACAAGGTATAAATAACGACTGGCAAGATAAACCGAGGAACGATGGCCTCGCTGAAGATAGGCATTGGAAAGATGGATCAAGCAGAAGCACCTGGGTTTGGAGATGTTGATTCACCTAAGCTGTCATTCCACAGGCCCCCTTAGGTTCAAGCAGGTCAGTGATGGAAATGTGAAGGAATGTGGTACCTGAAATGAAATCCTTAGGAGGAATACCTCATGCATCCCCTTTGAATTTTGGTTGGGTTGCGGTTAGGGGAGAGATTAATTTGGTCTGTTCCTTCCACTTTCTCATTATGATCTTCAGCATGGATGGGGCTAGAACTTGTTGGGCAGAAGGTCTCCTGTTTCCAATTGGATGTTGAGTATATCAATAAGTATATAAGCATTCTTTTGAACCATGAGATCGAAAAGATGTGGCGGATTTGAGTTTTGGAGGAAGAAAGGAAGGAAAGAAAGAAGGAAGGGGGGGAGGGGGAGGAGAAGAGTAGGGGGAAGGGAAGAGGAATTGGAGGAAGGAAAGAGGAATTGGAGGAAGGCAGGAAGGAAGGAAGGAAGGAGAAGAGGAAGGGGGAAGGTAAAGAAAGAGGAATCGAAGGGAGGAAGGAAGGAAGAGGAAGGAAGGAAGGAAGGAAGGAAGGAAGGAAGGAAGGAAGGAAGGAAGGAAGGAAGAGGAAGGAAGGAAGGGGGAGGGAGGGAGGAGAAGATAGGGGAAGGGAAGGTGAATTGGAGGAAGAAAAGAGGAATTGGAGGAAGGCAGGAAGGCAGGAAGGAAGGAAGAGGAAGGAAGGAAGGGGAGGGAGGGAGGGAGGAGAAGATAGGGGAAGGGAAGGTGAATTGGAGGAAGAAAAGAGGAATTGGAGGAAGGCAGGAAGGAAGGAAGGAAGGAGGAAGGAGAAGAGGAAGGGGGAAGGTAAAGAAAGAGGAATCAAAGGGGAGGGAGGGAGGGAGGGAGGGAGGGAGGGAGGAAGGAAGGAAGGAAGGAAGGAAGGAAGGAAGGAAGGAAGGAAGGAAGGAAGGAAGGAAGAAAAGAAGTCCTTCTGTGTTGAAATTGAGAATGGATGGATGGATGGATATGCTAGATAGCAAAGAAATGGAGAAATAGCTAAATAGAGGCAGAGATAGAGATAATCTGTCTAATATATACTGTAATATATATATTAGCAATCACATTCACATGCGCACGGGTGTGATGCGAACCGGTAGTAAAGGTAAGTAGAACTCACCCCTGATATACACACACAAACACACACACACACAGAGAGACACACTCACACACAAACATATATATACACAAACACACACATTGTTATCATCATCATTATCATTCTAGCCTATCTACTGCAAGATGAAACAGACAAATGGATGGATGGATGGATGGATGGATGGATGGATGGATGGATGGATGGATAACTGTAACCCAATCAGAATCGCTTGTTAGTGAGATGGGCGGTATTTAATAAATAAAAGATAATAAAGGATCATATCTTAACTTTCTTGTTCTCTTCAATGTCTTTAGCAAAGGAAGGAGCTGGGGGACATAGAAGGACACTTAAAGCAGCTCAGAGATTTCTGCACCATTCAGGAATTCAAAGCAAAAACAAATACTAAGCTCCCATAGATAACTCCAGAGCTTTAACACACAAGGATTCCATTTGACGTATCTGCTTTCTGGCGCTTCCCATTTGCAACAGTCGGTGGATTTAATAGCTGCTCGCTCCCGAAATGGCCAAGGACCTCTGCATTTACACACTTAGTCATGATGGCACTCTAGGTTAAACAATCATTGGCGGAGCTTTGAAAAATGAGATAAATTAAAATTATTTTCTCGGCGAGGGCCACCGGCTTGGCAAGAAATATATGGAGAAGATTTCACCGATGTAATGGGTTGCATTCATTTTCAACCGCAAAACAATCCTTTTGCAGCTCCCCCCCCCACCTTTAAACGTGATAGAAGGAGAGGAGAAGGATGCCAAGCCGAAAGATGCCATCTCTTTTCATTGTGTGTGTGTGTGTGTGTGTGTGTGTGTGTGTGTGAAACAAAACAACAACTAGCTTTTCAAAGAAGAGTTCACAAAAGACTTATCAAGAATGTCTTTCTTAGCAAGCTGAATTTATCCTGAGTTGTTTGCAATTTTCCATAATCCAGCAGGGTCATTGTACAGCTGGTCCTTGACTTATGACCACAGCTACTGTATAAAGCCCCAAATGTTTGTTGCCAATTGAGACAGTTGCTAAGTGAGATAATATATGTGGGTTTATACATAATTTTGTATTTATTTCTTTATTTATTTTGTCACATTTATGTTGTGTGTATTGGAGGTGGTGACCCTTTGACAGCTGTGTGCAACTGTGTGCATGTATTTCATTTTAATACATGCTGATTAGTGTTCATTCAAAGTGACAATAAAGTTTATTCTATTCTATTCTATTCTATTCTATTCTATTCTATTCTATTCTATTCTATTCTATTCTATTCTATTCTATTCTATTCTATTCTATTCTATTCTATTCTATTCCATTCCATTCCATTCCACTCCGTTCCCTACTCTACTCTACTCTACTCTACTCTACTCTACTCTACTCTACTCTACTCTATTCTACTCTACTCTACTCTACTCTACTCTACTCTACTCTACTCTATTCTCTCTATTCTACTCTACTCTAGACTACTCTGCTCTGCTCTGCTCTGCTCTGCTCTGCTCTGCTCTGCTCTGCTCTGCTCTGCTCTGCTCTGCTCTACTCTATTCTATTCTCTCCACTCCATTCCATTCCACTCCACTCCACTCCGTTCCTTACTCTACTCTACTCTACTCTACTCTACTCTATCTACTCTACTCTACTCTACTCTACTCTACTCTACTCTACTCTACTCTACTCTACTCTACTCTATTCTATTCTATTCTATTCTATTCTATTCTATTCTATTCTATTCTCTCCACTCCACTCCACTCCACTCCACTCCATTCCATTCCATTCCATTCCACTCCACTCCACTCCACTCCACTCCACTCCACTCCACTCCACTCCCTACTCTACTCTACTCTACTCTACTCTACTCGATTCTATTCTATTCTCTCCACTCCACTCCACTCCACTCCACTCCATTCCCTACTCTACTCTACTCTACTCTATTCTATTCTACTCTACTCTATTCTGAGTAGAATAATATTAAGAGCCATGGTGCAGAGGTGGTATTCAGCAGGTTCTGACCAGTTCTGGAGAACCAGTAGCGGAAATTTTGTGTAGTTCGGAGAACCGGTAAATACCACCTCTGACTGGCCCTGCCCCTATCTATTCTCTGTCTCCTGAGTCCCAGCTGATCAGGAGGAAATGGGGATTTTGCAGTAACCTTCCCCTGGATTGGGGAGGGAATGGAGATTTTACAGTATCCTTCCCCTGCCACACCCATCAAGCCACACCCACCAAGCCATGCCATGCCCACCAAGCCATGCACACATAACTGGTAGTTTAAAAAAATGAATCCCACCACTGCCATGGTGGCGAAGTGGTTAGAATACAGTACTGCAGGCTACTTCTGCCTGAGTGCTGGCTGCCAGCAGTTTGGCAGATCAAGTCTCACCAGGCTCAAGGTTGTCTCAGCCTCCCATCCTTCTGTGGTTGGTAAAATGAGGACCCAGATTGTTGGGGACAATTTGCTGATCTTGTAAACCGCTTAGAGAGGGCTGTAAAGCAATGTGAAGCGGTATATAAGTCTAAGTGCTATTGCCATTGCCATTGCTATTGCTATTGCTATTGCTGTTCTATTCTATTCTATTCTATTCTATTCTATTCTATTCTATTCTATTCTATTCTATTCACTCCACTCCATTCCCTTCCCTTCCCTTCCCTTCCCTACCTTACCCTACCCTACTCTACTCTACTCTACTTTACTCTACTCTAGTGAGTTTTGCCCCATTGTACAATCTTTCTTGCCACAGTTGTTCATCACTGCTGTTATTAAGTTAGTAACATGGTTGTTAAGTGAATCCAGCTCCCCCCTTGATTTTGTTCATCAGAAGGTTACAAAAGTGATCACATGACCCCAATTATGAGTTATAGGACTCAGACTGGTCACTTTATTCAGTGCCATTGTAATTTTGAGTAATCACTAAACAAACTGTTGTAAGTTGAGGACTACCTGTGTACTTAACTAGGGATGGCTTCTGAATGTTATCTGGAGAGTTGGCTTTCATGTCTAAGGTGGGACTAGAAGTCCCTCTCTCCTAGTGATTGGCCTAAAATCACCCAGTCAGTTTTTGTATCTAAGGCAGAACTAGATCTTATCATCTCTTGATGATAGGCCAAAAGCCACTCAGTGGACATGCATGGCTGAAGTGGGACTAGAACTCATTATCAGCTGGTGATTGGCCCAAAGTAATTCAGACAACTTTCATGTCTAAGATAGGGCCTAGAAATCCCTCTCTCCTGGTGATTGGCCTAAAGTCACCCAGTCAATTTTTGTATCTAAGGCGGAACTAGATCTAATCATCTCTTGATGATAGGCCAAAAACCACTCAGTGGACATGCATGGCTGAAGTGGGACTAGAACTCACTCTCACTGGGTGATTGGCCCAAAGTCATCCAGTTACCTTTCATGTCTAAGGTGGGACTAGAACTCACAGTCTCCTAGCTTCTAGACTGGTGCCTTAACCACTAGACCCAGGGCATTGGAAGATCTTTGAAGTTTTCCTCTGCTCACATTCTGCTTCTCCTACTGTCCTGTCCCCCTTTCCCTTCCATCACTTTCTCATGTCCATGTATTCTAATGCTGAAAAGGATCATTTGTTCCATGCAATTACCTTGATATGGTCACCTTTGATGTTATGGCTTTCCCTTTGAAGTCTTGAAGCAATCGTTCAAAGCCATCCAGAGGCCCTTTGTATTTTTTTAAAAAAAATCCTTCTTGTAAGACACCGCAAAGACCTATCATTTGGTTTACCACTTGTCTATTAAAGTGTCAAATGAAAAGAAAGAAAGATTGATATTCAGAATCCAGATAACCTGTGCAGTAAGACAGATGTCAGGTAAAGTATTAAACCAATGATAAAGGACATACTTGGTCCAAATTCCTCCTTATGCTTAAAGACGATGGATTATCTCACAGGTTTTTAAAATGAGACACATTCTCTCTCTCTCTCAGACACACACACACACACACACACACACGTCTCATGTCAAGCCCTCCTACTAGTACTGATGTTACCTAGTTTGGGTAATGAAATGTCTGCAAGAAAGCAAGAAAGCTCAGAGACTACCAAGGGCCCCTTATTTATCTATCATCTATCTATCTTCTATCTTCTATCATCTTCTATCTTCTATCATCTATCATCTCTCTCTCTCATCTATCTTCTATCATCTACCATCTATCTTTCTCTCATCTATCTATCTATCTATCTATCTATCTATCTATCTATCTATCTATCTATCTATCTATCTATCTATCATCTATCTATCATCTATCTATCTTCTATCTTCTATCATCTTCTATCTTCTATCATCTCTCTCTCTCTCTCTCTCTCTCATCTATCTATCTTCTATCATCTATCCTCTATCTCTCTCTCATCTATCTATCTATCTATCTATCTATCTATCTATCTATCTATCTATCTATCTATCTATCTATCATAAGCCCAATCGGGCTTTTGAGCGCATGGCAATAAGGGCAAGCACTTATTTCAGGGTTCAAAAAATATATAAGACAGGGTCTTATTTTCGGGGAAACACGTTATCTATCATCTATCTATCTATCTATCTATCTATCTATCTATCTATCTATCTATCTATCATCTATCTTCTATCATCTCTCTCTCTCTATATATATAAAATCTCTCTATCATCCTCTATTCCTATCTCTCTTTCCCTCTTCCTCTCCCCCCCCTCTCTCTCCCTCCAAACAAAATAGAATAGCATATAGAAGTAAGAGCAAACCATTCTCTTCTAGCACTGATGATGTTACCTAGTTGGGTAATGGAATGTCTGCAAGAAAACTACCCAGCTCAGAGAGCACCAAGGACACCACAGTTCAACCTGAATTACAAATATTCTCTTCTATCAATAGTCTATTTCCACCTTCATCTTTTTCACCAAATCATCTTTCTTTCCCCCAGTCTCAAAACACGACCATCGGCATTGGTTCATGGGCAGACATCCCCCCCCAGAACTCCCAGCAAAGTTGTTGATTCAAGGGCTGCATGGCAAACCGGTGGAGTTAGACTAGTCAGCTTCAAATCCCCTCCCCCTCCCCCAATTCCTAAAGAAGACTCCCTTTGAATCAAGATAAAGGGCTCTCCCCTCACTAATTTGCACTTCCTAGTTGCAAATCCCTTGAAAATTGCCAGTTTTAACATTCAGATTCCCCCCTCTTTTTTTAAAAAAAAAAAACTAAACTTATGTGATAGATCTCAGTCTCTAACTAGGATGAATCTTAATAGGGTCCAGTCTAAAGTATAAAGGGAGCAGAGAATGCAAATTAAGCTGATATCCAGTGAAATCTCTGCTTGTGCAAATATATTAGTCTGATCCTGACTCAGGTTTATAGTGATTCGTTCTGGTCATCCCATTACAACATGAAATGCTGAAGCACTTGACAAGGTAAAGAGCAGGACGATGAGTTTGATCTTAAACGGCAGCTCTATTGCATTAATGACTTCCTGTGGTATGACCGAATTCTCCATCTTATTGCAGAAAACAGTACTTGTGGATGGGACTTTAAGAAAATAGATCAAAGGCAGGGGTGAAATCCAGCAGGTTCTGACAGGTTCTGGAGAACCGGTAGCGGAAATTTTGAGTAGTTCAGAGTACTGGCAAATACCACCTCTGGCTGGACCCACAGTGGGGAGGGAATGGGGATTTTGCAGTATCATTCCCCTACCACGCCCACCAAGCCACGCCCACCAAGCCACACCACACCCACCAAGCCATGCCCACAGAACTGGTAATAAAAGAATTTGAATTCCACCACTGATCAAAAGGACAAAGTAATTTTGGTTTTATTTTCTCCCACGTAAAATTGGAAGTGTCTTGGCGACATTTCGACGAAGTCTCATTCGTCATCTTCAGGCTGGTGTTTTTGGCTTCATGCATCTAGGAGCTCCTAGATAAACGAACCCGAAAACACCAGCCTGAAGATGATGAATGAGATTTCGTCGAAACGTCGCCAAGACACTTCCAATTTTACGCGGGAGAAAACCTGAATAAAGGGGATGAAATTTCCCATTGATATTTAGGTCTCAGCCAAAACTGCTATTGCGTAACCCTTAATATGAAAATGAAGTTAAATCAGGTGGACATTCTTAATAAGAGTTGCTTGGAGGGCTCCATGGTGCTCAAGATAGATAGGTAGACAGACAGAAGTACAGACAGCAGACAAATGAGCTGCTAGGCAGACAGGCAGACTATCTATCTATCTATCTATCTATCTATCTATCTATCTATCTATCTATCTATCCATCTTCTATCTATCCTCTACCTACCTATCTATCTACCTATCTACCTACCTGTCTTGTCTTGTCTTGTCTTGTCTTGTCTTGTCTTGTCTTGTCTTGTCTTGTCTTATCTTATCTTATCTTATCTTATCTTATCTTATCTTATCTTCTCATCTCATCTCATCTCATCTCATCTCATCTCATCTTATCTTATCTATCTAATCTCTCTCTCCCTCCCTCTCTCCCTCTCTCTCTCTCTCTCTCCCCCCCTCTCTCTCCCTCTCCCTCTCCCTCTTCCTCTCCCTCTCCCTCCCCTCTCCCTCTCATAGACTGACTGGCTTAAGATTGACTCAGCCTTCCCTCTTTCTGAGGTGGGTAAAATGAGGACTCAGATTTTTTGGGGAAACAGGCTGACTCTGTAAACCGCTTAGGGAGGGCTATAAAGCACTGTGAAGAGGTATATAAGTCTAAGGGCTGTTGTTAATTTCTAGATCTACCATCTGGGTCCTGTCTGGGCCCATTGTAGCCACTGAGTAGGCCACCTGTTGTGGCTGCTCCTCTAAACAGCAAAATTAATGCATAAATTTGTGGGGGAATGCTAGCTGTTTTTGCAAAGACCACACGAGAGAGTATAGGCTACATGCCATGAAACTTTTGACAGGACTTTCAACAAGTCCAAATAAACAGCCGCCAATCATCAATATCTCCATTTTGTGTACCCTATGCAGATGGAATTGATGCTTTGCCACTAACAAGAGTAGAAATAATGGATTAGAATTTGGCCTCAAAGCATTAATCAGAGTGATGAATAGTTTAATTCATTAATCTCAGATTAAAATGCAGATCCTAAATTGGATTTTAATCACAGTGGACCACGGAAAAGAGGCTTTCAATGGCAACAATCTGCTGTTATGCATTTCTCACTTTTCAAATTCTCTGATGGGGTTCAGGAAGGAAATGACTTAGAGGCGACACCCAGCTGAGCCAAATTGTTACTTTCAAAAGGAAAGGAAGGAAGGAAGGGCTATGTAGAACCATGTCAAGGACAGAAGGATTTCTAAATGGATCCTTTATGCAATAGAAGGAAGGAAGGAAGGAAGGAGGGAGGGAGGGAGGGAGGGAGGGAGGGAAGGAAGGAAGGAAGGAAGGAAGGAAGGAAAGAAGGAAGAAAGGATGGATAAACAGGTATAGGTAGTTAGGTAGGAAGGAAGGAAGGAAGGAAGGAAGGAAGGAAGAGGTGGAAGAAAGGAAAGAAGGAAGGAAGGAGGGAGGGAGGGAAGGAAGGAAGGAGGGATAAACAGGAAGGAAGGAAGGGAGGAAGGAAAGAACGAAGGGAGGAGGGAGGAAAGAAGGAAGGAAGATAAATGGTGGGAAGGAATGAGGGAGGGAAGGAAGGAAGGAAGGAAGATAGAGGTGGGAAGGAAGAAGGGAAGAGGGAGGGAAGAAGGAAGGAAGGAAGGAAGGAAGGAAGGGAGGGAGGGAGGGAGGGAGGGAACCATGGCTAGTAAAGATGAATAGAATGGAGGTCACGGCAAACTTCTCCTTACAGGCACCCTTATATCAAATTATATATATATATATAATTTGATTTATATGCCACCCTTCTCTGGAGACTCAGGGGGTCTTACAGTGCGTTAAGCAATAGCCTTCATACTTTTGTATATTTATACAAAGTCAGCTTATTGCCCCCACAAACCGGGTCCTCAATTTACCCACCTTAGAAAGGATGGAAGGCTGAGTCAACCTTGAGCCTGGCGAGATTTGATCTTACTTTAATTGCAGACAGCTGGTGTTAAATTACAATGCATTAGTCTGCTGAGCTATCCAGGCTTTAATTTTGACCCATTCTTTCACCCTGCATGAATTAGCCCCAAAGAATTCCTCCAGAGTCTCATGGTTACAACTCTTCTCCGTGATCACATTTTTCTTATAGTAAACTCAGGTCAAGGCTGGTGTGGAAAAAAAGAAAAAACCCACCCATCCCCCAGGCTTTTCTGCACAGCTGGGAGCATCTGAGCATAACTTGACAAGGACTCGGTGGCTTCCCCATCAAGCAGGGTCAGGCCAGGGATGTCAAAAACACAGAGTTGGATCCATCCGGACAGCGCTGAAAATATTCCGTCGAAGCCAAGAAAATAAAAATAAATAAATAAATAGAACAGCAAAACAATAATAATGCAAACCAGGCCCCGAAGAATAAATTTATCCCGGGAGCAGCCCAAGGTTA
The DNA here is from genome assembly GCF_059756535.1 of Pantherophis guttatus. Classification (NCBI taxonomy): domain Eukaryota; kingdom Metazoa; phylum Chordata; class Lepidosauria; order Squamata; family Colubridae; genus Pantherophis; species Pantherophis guttatus. The sequence continues at coordinate 5,220,668 of NC_142064.1, forward strand.
AGTGCTTTAAATGTTTTCCACTTTAATGTCAATCATTTGAATCTTTTCAAGAAGAGGCCAAGGAGTTTTATTGTATTTTCTGCTCAGCCCTGGCCATCTGGAGTGACGGAACCCAGAGAAACGCGGGTGGGGTTTTTGGGTTATAAATTGTGTTTTGCCAAGCAAAAACGCTGCATAGGAATGCCTGATTTTTTTCCCCCCTGCCCAGTTTTGCAATTTTCATTTTTCTTCTTTCTCCAAGCAGAAACCAAATCGTTCTGGGGAAAAAAAAAAAAACACATTAAGGGTCAATGACAAAGTAATAGAAAAAGAGTGGCATTTGGAAATATTTTTCAGAGGGCGTCCTAGATCTTGCTTTTGAAAATCCATCCTCCCCGATGCAAAATGAAGGAGAGGACCAAGGCAGTAACCCCTTTGCTGAATGCTAAACACCAACTTATCTTTGTTAAGACCAGCAGTGGGATTCAACCAGTGTAACAACTAGCTCGCTGCGCACACAGGTCAAACATACATTCTTTGCGTGCACAGTGCGTTTGCAAACAACTCTAAAATTTCCTGGTGTAACAACTGGTTCGCTGTGCATGCGTGCCAAGCACGTGGACTGCGTGTGCCCAGTATGTTTGAAAACAGCTCTAAAATTTACCTTCTACTGAAGCCCCGGTAAGTAAAACAGCTGAGGTGTGGCAATCCGCTCTGCCGTGTCTATTAGCTGTGATTCAAACAAAGGAAATATAGGTCGTGTTCTGTCCCCAACCACACGCACACACACCAACAGACGTTCAAGAGTCAAAGACCAAACCAGCCGGCAAAATCCTCCTCCCCAAGACAACGGAACTTGGCAACAACCCAGCGGCTGCCCGCCAAGAGTTCACCATTTACGAAGAGGAGAGACAACTTCTCCCCACTTCCGATACATCAAAAGAAACAGCTCAACAATCACAGAGCCTGGAATAAATGTTAAACTAGATTTTATGGGGAAGGCCGCTTTGAAATGTTATAGTAATATATATAGAAGATTAAATGTTAAAGTAGGACTTATCGTATAGTTTTAAAGTGGAGAAGTTATTCTATAATGTCATAGTATAATGTCTTTTTTTTTTCCCTTTCTTTTCTCTTTTCTGAAATGTATGGATAAAGGGGGATGTTATAATATTAATAATATTTTTAGTAAGTAAAGGTCAATATCTAGAGGAGGGAGTAAGTAAGCTGTTATGAATTAGGTTTTTTTTTTGTTATGAAGAAGTCACAGGGGGGGATGGGTGGGGAGGGGGGGTTAGGGAGGGGCAGGGAGAGGGGAAAAAAAAGGGGGGGGAATTTGTATTTGAAAACTTTTTCAATAAAAAAAAAAAAAAAAACAATCACAGAGCCAATCAAGTCCAGAGATAATCCAGCAAAGTCTATAGCAAAAAGTCCGGCAATGCAGAATGGCGTGGAAGCTTTCAGCTTTGTTCGTCACAAGGTTTGACTGGCCACCACACTCCCTTTTATATCCTGTGGGGTGTGGTCCAGTGACTCAGCCTAATCTCGGGCACGCCTTTTCTTCTGTTGCGCGCACTTATCTCTGTGACGCTGGCATGGATCCAGCCAAGACTCATTACCCTCATCACTGTCCATCTGTGGCTGCGTGGACGTGCTTGGCCCCGGCCCTATCTCTTGCCCTTCGGCGGACACCAAAAGCATTGCCAGAGAGGAGGGTCCTGGAGAGGGAGGCCTTGCCAATTCCTCTTCTTCACTCTCGGAGTCCTCTCCTGCCGATGATACAAGCTCAGGTAACGGAGCCACAACAGGTCGGTATAGTGCAGGGGATGGCGGACGGGCCAAGTTGATTGTCGGAGCAAACTGGTTCGCTCTCAGCTGATTTCGGAGCTAACGGTTTGCCCGAACTGGTCTGAACTGGCTAAATCCCAACCTTGGTTAAGACCCAATATTGTGAGTTTCTTTGGAGATAAATCAGCTGTCTCCAATGTTACTTTTTTGCAGCTTTCATTTTTAAAACTGTTCCTCTTTCGTTGTAGCCACCCTTGGAATACTGCATCCAGTTTTGGTCACCAGAATATCAAAACAAAGATGTTGAGATTCTGGAAAGAGTGCACAGAATAGCAACAAAGATGGGGGTGGGGGAGAGGCTAAAACATATGAAGAACCATTGGAGGAATTGGGTTTGTCTAGTCTAGTGAAAAGAAAGACTAGGGGTGACATGATAGCAGTGTTCCAATATTCGAGGGGCTTCCACAAAGAAGAGGGAGTCAACCCATTGTCAAAAGAACCAGAAGGCAAGACAAGAAACAATACATAGAAACTAATCAAGGAGAGAAACAACCTAGAACTAAGGAGGAATTTCCTAACACTGAGAACAATCAACCAATGGAAGAACTTGCCTCCAGATATTGTGGGTGCTCCATCACTTGAGGTTTCCAAGAAGAGAGCAGAGCAGAGCAGAGCAGAACAATAGAGTTGGAAAGGACTTTGTAGGTCATCTAGTCCAATTCCCTGCCCAAGCAGGAGGCCCTACATCATTTCTGACAGATGGCAGTCCAGTCTCTTCTTGAAAGCTTCCAGTGATGAAACTCCCACAACTTCTGAAGGTAAGATGTTCCATGGGTTGATTGTTCTCACTGTCAGAAAAGCTCTCCTTATTTCTAGGTGGAATCTCTCCTTGATCAGTTTCCATCCATTATTCCTTGTCTGGGCTTCAGATGCTTTGGAAAATAGGTTGACCCCCTCCTCTCTGTGACGGCCCCTCATGTATTGGAAGACTGCTATCCTGTCTCCCCTGGCCCAGTTCCTGCAACCATTCATCGTATGTTTTAGCTTCCAGTTACCTAATCATCCTCATTGCTCTTCTTTGCACTCTTTCTAGAGTCTCCACATCTTTTTTATAGTGTGGTGACCAAAACTGGATGCAGGATTCTAGGTGTAGTCTTACTAAGGCTTTATAGAGTGGAGGTAATACCTCATATGATCTGGATTGTATCCCTCTGTTAATGCAATTTAGGATTGCATTTGTTTTTTTTTTTTTTGTTTTTTTTTGGCTGCTGCCGCACACTGTTGGTTCATATTTAATTGGTTGTCCACTACAACTCCAAGATCCCTCTCACAGTTACTGCTCTTAAGCCTGGTTTCACCACGTCTATATGTGCACTTTTGGTTTTTCTTGCCTAAGTATAAGACTTTACTTTTCTCTACATTGAATTTCATTTTGTTAGTTAGGGCCCAAGGTTCAAATCTGTCAAGCTCTTTTTGGATCCTGAGCCTGTCTTCTGGAGTGTTGGCTATTCCTGCCATCTTAGTATCCTCTGGAAATTTGGTAAATTCCTCTTCTATTCCCTCATCTTAGTCGTTGATGAAGATGTTGAAGAGTACTGGGCCTAAGATGGTACCTTGTGATACCCCACTGCTTACTTCCCTCCATGTAGATGTAGTACCATCAAAGACTACTCATTGAGTACAGTTTGTCATCCAGTTACAAATCGATCTGATGGTGATGCAATCTATCCCACTTTTTTCTAGCTTACCAAGAAGTAGGATGTGGTCTACTTTGTCAAATGCCTTGCTGAAGTCTAAAAGAAAATGTTGCTAGTGAATATGATAGACCTACACGGATCTTCAAGCCTTTCAAACAACCACAGAATTGTTGTCCTGTGGCAAACAACATCCAGTGGAAAAAAAATCTTGCTAGAAGAAAAATCTAAATCACAAAGGTTTGTAGGTAAGAGAAGAAAGCCACTGTCTCGTTTACCTAATTTGTAAACAAACATTCAGCGAAGTTATCTCCACACCTCAAGAGTTCTACAGTATTTATCGTCATCCCCACCAATTTTGGAGACCACCTTTTTCTGTTGGACTCTGGTTCCTCGGGATTGTCTCATTTCTGAAACCTAGGAAACTGCCTGTTCTCCAGAGCTTTGCACTCAACCAATCCCAACCGGTTCTTATAACTATTTGATCTGTATGTGGCTCTCTTCGGAATTATACTAAGTAATTAAGGAAAGGCGCTTTAATCCCTTTTTCTTTTTAAGTGCACAGTCTATTCACAGAGAGCTTAAAGTAGACGGCAATTTTTTGTGTCGTGTACAGAAGGAAGAGGGGATGGACTTCGATTTTGGACGCAAACAAGTTGCTATGGCCTTTTCACACTAATTTCCAGTTTGGGCACATGGCAACTTTCTCAGTTTCACAGAGTTGTTTTAAGATTCTCTGTGAGACTTCAACTTCTCCAGGAAGATCCATCATTTCTTTTTTTAGATTTTTTTAAAAAAATAATAATTCGAGAATTAAAAGACAACACTAGAAAAAACAAACAAGAAGAGAACAAAATGGGAGAAAAACAAAACAAAAATAAGTTCATTAAAAAGAAATATGCACATATATGATGTGAAATATCAGTACCGTCTTATAAGGCCTTAGTAAGACCATACTTAGAATACTGCATCTAATTTTGTTCATCACCCTATAAAAACGGTGTAGAGACTTTGGAAAAAGTCCAGAGAAGAGCAACTAAAATGATTAAGGGCCTGGAGATTAAAACATGCGAAGAATGGTTGCAGTATTTGGATTTGGCTAGAGAAAAGAAGGACCAGGGGTGACATGATAGTAATGTTCCAATATGTAAAAGGCTGCCATAAAGGCAGTCAACCTATTCTCCAAAGCACCAGAGGACAGGACAAGAAACAATGGATGGAAACTAATCAAGTAGAGGAGCAACATGGAATTAAGGAGAACTTCCCAACAGTGAGGACAATTAACCAGTGGAACACCTTACCTCCAGAAGTTCTGGGTTCTTCATTACTTTAAGAAGGTACTAGACAACCATTTCTCTGAAATGGTATAAGGTCTCCTGCTTGAAGCATGGAGTTGGACTAGAAGACCTCCAAGGTGCCTTCCAACTCTATTCGGACAGATTAGAAAACTAGTTAGTTGGTTGGTCCCTTCCAACTCTGATATTCTGTTCCCCCCCCCCCAGTTAAATACTGATAAATACATTTCAACATTAGTAGCCTCTCTCTCCTTTGCAAAACAGTCTGCAATAAATAAGCTTCTACAACTCTATTTACCTAGGCAATTGGGCCTATCATCTATCTACTGTAAAAATAAATAAACAAACAAACAAAAGAGCCTTGGTAGTACAGTGGTCTAAAGCACCCTGTTATTAAGACCAGCTGCCTGCAATTACTGCAGGTTCGAATCTCGCCAAGGCTCAAGGTTGACTCAGCCTTCCATCCTTTCTAAGGTAGGTGAAATGAGGACCCAGTTTGTGGGGGCAATAAGCTGACTTTGTATAAATATACAAAAGGATGAAGGCTATTGCTTAGCGCATTGTAAGCCGCCCTGAGTCTCCGGAGAAGGGCTGCATATAAATCAAATTAAAAAATAAATTAATAAATAAACAAACAAATAATAGATAAATACAACAGCAGAAACTAACTTCAAAGCACTCTGTTGATAATGCAATATTGTGTTTTACTTGTAGAAAGTCTGCGACTGCTTCCATTTCTACCTTAGCCGTCAGAGTCATTGTCTCTGGTCCATCTAGGATCAAATACACTTGATTGATTCTTAATTATAAAACTTTTCCTTGACGTTATAACTAAGGTGCGAGAGGGCTACTTGCTGTGGAGTCCTCTCAGAGCTTGACTGTTTTATTGCAGAAGTTTCATAACCCAAACTCGGTAACATCATCAGTGTTAGAAGGTATGGAGTTTGTGGAGAGGAGGAGGAAGAGGAGGAGGAGGAGGAGGAGGAGGAGGAGGAGGAGGATTATTGAGTGGTCTTTGGTGTTCTCTGGCCTTCATGGTTGTCTCACAGACATTTCATGACCCAACTACCATGTTTTCCCAAAAATAAGACCCCGTCTTATATATTTTTTTTCGAACCCTGAAATAAGCACTTGGCCTTATTTTTAGGGATGTCTTATTATTTTGGTGTGTGTGGAATAAGACGGGGATCCTCTTACCTGATTTCCAGCTCTGTCTCCCTAACCTAACCAGAGGAAGTGGCGGGGAACGGCTGCACATGTGTTTAAATATTTTCAGGGAGGGCTTATTTTCAGGTGTGGGGCTTATTTTAGTGCATGTGCTCAAAAGTCTAATTGGGCTTATTATCAGGAGATGTCTTATTTTAGGAGAAACAGGGTAGGTAATGTTATCAGTGCTAGGAGGGAGTGTGGTTTGCTCTCCCTGTTTATATGCAAGTGGATTGCCTGGTCAATATTGGTGAGAGTGTTTTTTTGTGCTGAGGTTTTCCTTGATTGGGCTATTGTTTATCATTTGATTGCTTGTCTGAGTTGTTCATTCCTTGATCAGGGTATTATTTACTATTTTGGAGTACTTTCAGAAGCTCCTTTTCAAAATGATTGCCAATGATGGAGGCCTTCTCAAGGGGCCTTCTCAAGGGCCTTCTCAAGGGGAGGGAAAAATGGCAGCCATTGGCTGCTGGCTTTCATTTTCAGTTTTTCTCTCTCAGACATATAAGCCCCAAATTCCCTGTCAAGTTTCTCAGAAATAGAAGTTCCTTGAGTCCAGCAGGCTGAAATGATACCTGCAACTGTACCTCACAGCCTAAGATGGAATTAGAACTCATCATCTCCTGGTGATTGGACCAATGTCACCCAACTGACTCTCATGTCTATAGCAGAACTAGAATTCACCATCTCCTGGTGATTGGACCAATGTCACCCAACCGACTTTCATGTCTATAGCAGAACTGGAATTCACCATCTCCTGGTGATTGGACCAATGTCACCCAACCGAGTTTCATGTTATAGCAGAACTGGAATTCACCATCTCCTGGTGATTGGACCAATGTCACCCAACCGAGTTTCATGTCTATAGCAGAATTGGAATTCACCATTTCCTGGTGATTGGCCTAAAGTCATCCAGCCAGCTTTCATGTCTATAGCAGAACTGGAATTCACCATTTCCTGGTGATTGACCTAAAGTCATCCAGCCATCTTTCTTGACTAAGCTGGGACTAGAATTCCCCATCTCCTGGAAATTGGCCCAAAATCTCCTGGTGATTGGACCAATGTCACCCAACCAACTTTCATGTTTATAGCAGAACTGTAATTCACCATCTCCTGGTGATTGGACCAATGTCACCCAACCGGCTTTCATGTCTATAGCAGAACTAGAATTCACCATCTCCTGGTGATTGGACCAATGTCACCCAACCGGCTTTCATGTCTATAGCAGAACTGGAATTCACCATTTCCTGGTGATTGACCTAAAGTCATCCAGCCAGCTTTCTTGACTAAGCTGGGACTAGAATTCCCCATCTCCTGGAGATTGGCCCAAAATCTCCTGGTGATTGGACCAATGTCACCCAACTGACTTTCATGTCTATAGCAGAACTGGAATTCACCATTTCCTGGTGATTGGCCCAAAAATCACCCAATAGACTTTCATGCCAAGGGAGAATTAGAATTCACCATTTCCTGGTGATTGGCCTAAAATCATCCAGCCAGCTTTCTTGACTAAGGTAGGACTCGAATTCACCATCTCTCTGTGATTGCCACAAAGTTACTCAACCAGTTTTCATGCTTAAGGCAGGGCTAGAACTCACTATCTCCTGGCGATTGGCCCAAAATCACCCAACCGACTTTCATGCCTAAAGTGAGACTAAAACTCACACTTGTTCCTAGGCCAGCATCTTAACCCCTACCCCAAAATGCCTTTTCTTAGAGGCACTCAGAGCTGAAGAAGCTTCTTGGATGAGAAGCAAAACATCTTCAAAGAAAAACCAGAAAGTCCAGTTACCTCTTGAAAAAAAAAAGCACCTTTGGGCCAGTCATGAATGATGGAGAATTTCCACAGACATTTGCCTTTTCGTATATTTATAGGGAGGGAACCCATGTGCATTGTCTCCAATGTCTTCTACCCACAACCACAAAATAAATATCAAGTTGTCCAAACCAATCCACGCCCTTTTGACTCACTCCTTTTTTGAAGAAGAACTTCTCCATTTCTATCCTTCCTTCCTCCTCCCCCAAAAAACAACAACAACAACAACTGTAAATACAAAAAGAAAAGGCCCTGGATTGAATCGAGATGAAAAAAGCCACTGAAATGGAAGGGAGAATTATAACAATTGGTTTCTTTCCAGGAGACGCGAAGGCCTCTGCTTTCATCTTCTCCTACAAGATGGGGAGAACATTTTTAGTTTCAGAAATAACTAGATGTGAGCTTTACACTCAAAACTCAAATGTCAGCTTGCGAGCAGGAGAGGAAAAAAAAACATAATAGAGCGAACCAAGGAAAAGAAGAAGAAGAAGAAGGAAAAACCGAATGAGATTTGACTGCAAGGCACCAAATTGAATTAAAGTTTACCAGGGAAGTCAGTTTTCCTTGGGGCTAAGGTGCCATTTAAGGTTTTCGTGTCTCTTTTACTTTTGCAGTGTAATTCTAATAATACGTGAAAAAGTCAACGAGCATGACAGAAGCAAAATCAAACAACGCACGCACACAAACACACAGAGTTCATAGTGGATCTGATTTCTGTTTTTTGTTTTAAAAAATCAAGAAAAAAATGTATTCACAATTCTACCTGTCAGGCCTGGAAGCCATCTTTTGCATTGGGCTTTTAGCAGAGGTGAAATGCTACCGGTTCGGGCCGGTTCGCCAGAACTGGTAGTAAAAATGCTACTGGTTCGCTGAACTGGTAGTAAAAAATGCTACTGGTTCGCCGAACCGGTAGTAAAAAATGTAAAAAAAAAAAAAAAAAAACTTCTGATGATCAGCTGAGTGACATGCGACGGTCGGAACTTTTTTTTTTTTTTTTACTTTTTTAGCATTTTTTTTACTACCAGTTCTCTGGTAGTAAAAAGTTTTTTTAAAAAGTTCCAACGATCGCACATCGCTCAGTTGATCGTCGGAACTTTTTTTTTTTTTTAGGCATTTATTTACTACCAGTTTGAGCGAATAGGTAGTAAAAAATGCTTTAAAAAAGTAAAAAAAAAAAAAAAAGGCTCCGATGATCACAGCTGTGGCATGCGATCATGGGAACCTTTTAAAAAAACTTTTTAAAAGCTTTTTTTACTACCTATTCACCCAAGCCGGTAGTAAAAAAGTGCTTTTAAAAAGTGATTTAAACGATCGTGTGCCACAGCTGATTCCTTCCCCCCCACCCCACGCTGTTCTACTTACCTTCCCAAGCCATCTTTTGGCATGCACTGCACATGTGTATGTGCAGCTCGTGTTTGGTGTGCCTTGGACGGCCAGTGAACCGATAGTAAACCAGTTCTGATTTCACTCCTGGCCTTCAGGCTTGCCACATTTACTACGGTGGGAAATTGGAAGGGGGGATTGTATGGAGCATGGGTGGTATATTGTCATAATAACATTCTTTGAAAGTCAAGGACATCCTGCCCTGCACCTGGAGGGGTGTGACTGGGAGGCCTCTCCAGTTGGGATGGTGTGGTGATTCGACCATGTGATGGACATGTGAGTGTTGGGCAGAGGCGGACTTTCCTTTGGGTGGGGAAAACCTGGAAGCTTTCAGATTTGGGTTTTCTCAGATGTGCCAATATGACATCTCTAATAAAATGGAACTTTGAGGAACTTCAAGTCTCGGAGTCTTCTTTCATTGGGGGTGTTACTTGGAACCCTGACACTACCCTTGTGAAATAGCAGGACAATGGCTCAGTGTCTGTGCCAGATTGAAATTATTTGTTTGTTTGTTTGTTTGTATCCCATCTTTATTATTTTTACAAATAACTCAAGGTGGTAAACATATCCAACATATCTTCTTCCTCTCAATTCCCACAACAACAATCCTGGGTGATGAATTGGAGCTGAGAGCGAGTGATCGGGCCAAAGTCACCCAGCAGGCTCTCATGGCTACAATGGAACTACAACTCACCAGCACCTGGTGATTGGCTCAAAGTCACCCAGCAGGTTTTCATGCCTAAGGCGGGACTACAACTCACCAGCACCTGGTGATTGGCTCAAAGTCACTCAGCAGGCTTTCATGCCTAAGGCGGGACTACAACTCACCAGCACCTGGTGATTGGCTCAAAGTCACCCAGCAGGCTTTCATGGCTACAATGGAACTACAACTCACCAGCACCTGGTGATTGGCTCAAAGTCACTCAGCAGGCTTTCATGCCTAAGGCGGGACTACAACTCACCAGCACCTGGTGATTGGCTCAAAGTCACCCAGCAGGCTTTCATGCCTAAGGCAGGACTACAACTCACCAGCTCCTGGTGATTGGCTCAAAGTCACCCAGCAGGCTTTCATGCCTAAGGCGGGACTACAACTCACCAGCATCTGGTGATTGGCTCAAAGTCACCCAGCAGGCTTTCATGCCTAAGGCGGGACTACAACTCACCAGCACCTGGTGATTGGCCTGAAGTCACCCAGCAGGCTTTCATGCCTAAGGCAGGACTACAACTCATCAACTCCTGGCGATTGACCCAAAGTCACCCAGAAGGTTTACATGCATGAGGTGAGACTACAACTCACCGTCTCCTGGTGATTGGCCCAAAATCACCCAGCCGGCTTTTGTGCCTAACGTAAGACTAGAACTCACCGTCTCCCACTTTCTAGCTCTGATGCCTTCACCACTAGATCGAACTGGCCAATATTTAATTTCTCAAGGCAGGCTCTGCTTACTAAGTGCTTCTGATGCAAGAGAAGAAAACTGGAAACCAGTTTGCATTGCTCTTTCGAGAGACCTCGTTTTCCCCGAGACCATAACGCCAGTCAAAACGCTGACCCTTTGAAATGAAAGGATTAACATTTTGATCGATTCGAAGCGAAGACTGGTTGGTTTGTAACCAAGCATGAGAAATTCCATCGTATCGGGGTGCAGGCATTTTTTTAAAGACTCCAATTCTCCTCTTTACCCCCCCTTAAAGGAAGCGTTATGGATGTTTAAAAAAAAAAAAAAGGCTACTGCCCCATTAAATGTAGATTTTTTTCCCCCAATCTTTAAGCCGCCCGCAGACCCATTTGAAAAAGTCCTGAGTCATGTTTTTTTTCAATTTAGTTTGTTAATAGCTTGCCTTTCATAAAACCATCATGGCCAATCACAGAAATGCTTAAATCAATGGCGTGATGCAGGCCCGCTTCAGAGAAATGAGTTTTCAAATAAATATATATACCGTTGAGCGATATTTGGCTGGCAACGAATTTATATGCTCACTCAGGAATTGTAATTAATGGGCCCAAACTTTATTTCCGGTCTATTATTTTATATCTTGGAATATCACACTTGGAATGCTGCATCTAGTTTCTGGTCACCACAATATATCTCTATCTCTCTATCTCTCTATCTCTCTATCTTTCTATCTCTCTATCTCTATCTCTATCTCTATCTCTATCTCTATCTCTTTATCTCTCTCTATCTCTCTCTATCTCCCTATCTCCCTATCTCCCTATCTCTATCTCTATCTATCTATATCATCTCTCTATCTCTCTATCTCTCTCTCTCTCTCTCTCTCTCTCTATCTCTTTCCATCTCCCTATCTCTCTATCTCTATCTCTCTATCTCTCTATCTCTCTATCTCTATCTCTATCTCTATCTCTATCTCTTTATCTCTCTCTATCTCTCTCTATCTCCCTATCTCCCTATCTCTATCTCTATCTATCTATATCATCTCTCTATCTCTCTATCTCTCTCTCTCTCTCTCTCTCTCTCTCTATCTCTTTCCATCTCCCTATCTCTCTATCTCTATCTCTCTATCTCTCTAGCTATCTATCTCTATCTCTCTCTATCTCTTTCCATCTCCATATCTCTCTATCTCTATCTCTCTATCTCTCTATCTATCTATCTCTCTCTCTCTCTCTCTATCTCTCTCTATCTCTTTCCATCTCCCTATCTCTCTATCTCTATCTCTCTAGCTATCTAGCTATCTATCTCTATCTCTCTCTATCTCTTTCCATCTCCATATCTCTCTATCTCTATCTCTCTATCTATCTATCTATCTATCTATCTATCTCTCTCTCTATCTCTCTCTATCTCTTTCCATCTCCCTATCTCTCTATCTCTATCTCTCTAGCTATCTAGCTATCTATCTCTATCTCTCTCTATCTCTCTAGCTATCTCTCTCTATCATCTCTCTCTCTCTCTCTCTATCACTGTCTATTTCTATCTATCTATCTATCTATCTATCTATCTATCTATCTATCTATCTATCTATCTATCTATCTATCTATCTATCTATCTATCTATCTATCTATAGGTTGAGAACCTGGAAAGAGTGCAGGGAAGAGCAACAATGATGATTAGGGGGCTAAAGGCTAAAACATGTGAAGAACAGTTGCAGGAATTGGGTTTGTCTAGTACAGTGAAAAAGAGGACTATGATAGTCATGATAGCATTGTTCCAATATCTCAGGGGCTGCCACAAAGAAGAGGGGGTCAAACTATTCTCCAAAGCACCTGAAGGCACGACAAGAAGCAACGGATGGAAACTACTCAAAGAGAGATGCAACCGAGAACTAAGGAGAAATTTCCAATGCTGAGAGCAATCAACCAGTGGAAAAACATGCCTTCAGAAGGTGTGGGAGCTCCATCGCTGATTGATTGTCTATAAATGGGATAATCACATTAAGGGCAGGGATGGGATTCTACCGGTTCAGACCGGTTCGGGAAAACCGGTAGCTCCAATAATCAGGTGGGCCCACCTGCCCGCCCCTGGGCTTTACTGACCTATATCTTCTCAACTGATTCGCGTGGCAGAGCGGAATGCTGCGCCTTAAGCTGTATTACTCCCCCGCAGTAACGCAGAAGGTCAATTTTCATAAAACTGCATTTGCATGCAGCAAAGTGTGTGATCACAGAACTGGTTGTTAAACTGGCAGGATCCCACCACTGATTAAGGGAGGAGGAGGCGAGGGAGAAGGAGAGGAAGAAGGAGAGGGAGAGGGAGGAGAAGGGCAAGGAGGAGGAGGAGACAGAAGGAGAAGAGGAGGAGAAGGAAGGGAAGGGAAGGAGAAAGAGAAAGAGAGGCAGGAGAAGGGAAAGGATACAGAAGGAAAAGGAGACAGAAGGAGAAGAGGAGGAGAAGGTTGGAAAGGGAAGGGAAGGAGAAAGAGAAGAGAAGGAGAGGCAGGAGAAGGGAAAGGACCCAGAAGGAGAAGGAGAGAGAAGGAGAAGGAGAAGAGGAGAAGGAGTGAAAGGGAAGGGAAGGAGAAAGAAAGAGAAGGAGAGGCAGAAGAAGGGAAAGGACACAGAAGGAGAAGGAGACAGAAGGAGAAGGAGACAAGGAGAAGGAGACAAAAGGAGAAGGAGACAAAAGAAGAAGGAGACAAGGAGAAGGAGACAAAAGGAGAAGGAGAAGGAGACAGAAGAAGGAGGAGACAAGGAAAAGGAGACAAAAGGAGAAGGAGGCAGAAGAAGAAGGAGACAAGGAGAAGGAGACAAAAGGAGAAGGAGAAGGAGACAGAAGGAGAAGGAGAAGAAGAGGAGGAGAAGGAGTGGGAGAGGAGAAGGAAGACAATGTACCATAGAAGCAGTTGGGTTACCACTAGACTGATAGCGAAAGACAAATACAATGATTAGGCCTGCTTGCTGGCCTTTTTAGGAGAACAGAAAAATGAGAATTTCCTTTCCGATCAGCTCCTCTCCTTCCCGTTGGCAAAGCCCCGAGGGGAAGTTTAATTAGAAGGAAAGATTTCTTGATATCCCGTCACCTTTTTGGTGCTAACAAACAAGCACACAGCAGAGGGATAGGCGAGTGTTTCCGGAAGGCTGCGTACCTAGATTCATTTGCAAGTCACCCTTTCCAGATGCAGCGGGCGAAGGGACGTCGTTAGTTTATATAAATGTTGGTGGCAGCGTCTAGTCCAAGGAGCTGAATTAAAGTTTTTCATCATCTAATTGTCTGTCTAGCGTGTCGCGGTGACAAATGCAAAAAAGAGATCTTTACAGAATTGGGCAATTTGCAGGAGGCACCAGAATGTGAAGGATAAGGAATTGTTTGCTGTTTTAGGAAGCTAAATAAAATCACCAGGCCTTGCCGCTTAATGCAACACCCTTCCTTCCTATTCATCATTTTCAGGGTGGGTTTTTTTTTTCCCCACATCCCTCAGCAATCTTGTCCCCAAATCCAAAGATCAAGGCCCAAATGCCTCCAGCCTCAGCCATCACTGCCAGAGAAGAAAATGCTAATTTATTTCTGTAATTTGGGCACAGAGAGCCAAGTCGTTTTTCCAGAAAAATCATCTTTTTGCAGTGAAATTTTTAAAAATAAGAATAATACAACCAGAAAAAAATATGGGCAGTCCTCCACTTACGACCTCAAGGCAGCCCAACGTTTCTGTGGCTAAAAGCGGGACATTTGTTAAGCGAGCTTTGCTCCATTTTATGATCTTTCTTGCCACAGTTGTTAAGTGAATCACTCCCATTGTTAAGCTATTACTGGTTGTTAAGTGGTTGTTAAGTGAATCCAACTTCTCCATTGACTTTAATCTAGAAATAAGGATACTGTTAGGAAATGGCTATTGCCTAACTGGTTGGATTGGCAATAGATATAAACCATCAATGCATGTTTGCAGTCAAAATGTATTGTATAGCTTTAAGACTGTAATGCTGCATTGCATCATACTGTATTCTGATTGGCTAGCTCTGTAACCAATGTACTTAAGAGGAAGCTTGACTCATGGCTTATTGTTCTTATTACATTGTTATTGCTACCTGTGCTCCTCTCTGCCTGTTCTCTCTGCATGATCACTGCTTGATCATTGCTACTTGTTGTTTTCTACTGTTTTACTGATCGTTTTACTGCTGTACTTGTTCCTATTTGCAACTCTAAAAAGAACTGTTTTATTGCATATGACTACAACAACTGGTAAGAAGACTTTGTTCTTGGAATATCCCTGGATTGACATTTTAACTATCTTTATATGTGTATGACCTGGATTGTTTATTGGATTTTGCTTTGCTTTTTCCTAAAAGTAAAAGAATATCACAACTCAGTGTGTCTGTATTGACAGTGCTTATTCATAATCACTCTCAGCCGTTTTTCATGTGCACACCCTTGCTACTCAAGGGTTACTCTGTTAATTGAAATACCCTGTATTTTGCTCTGGGAAGTGGGGGGGGGAGGGGAGGGAAAGGGTGGGGGGAATATTGGGGGGGATTCTTTTTTTTTTTGTAGAACTTTTCAATAATAATAATAATAAAGGGTTACTCTGCGCAATTCCTCAACAGATACATTTTCTGATAGTGAGAACAAACGACCAATGGAACAGCTTGCCTTCAGAAGTTGTGGAAACTTCATCACTGGAAGCTGATGGACTGACATCTGTCAGAAATGGTGTAGGGTCACCTGCTTGGACGGGGGGTTGGACTAGATGACCTCCAAGGTCCCTTCAAACTCTGTTATTCTGTTAATTCTGCTTGCAACTCAGATATGGAGTGTCTATCTTCTCTGCCCTTGTTCCTTCATAGAACATCAAGTTGGAAGGGATCTTGGAGGTCTTCTAGTCCAACCTCCAGGAGACCATATACCATTTTAGACAGATGGCTGTCCAGATTCTTCTTAAAAGTCTCCAGGCAAGGCATTCTACTGGTTAATTGTTTTCACCATTAGGGAATTTCTCCTTAGTTCTTGCTTGCTTCTCTCCTTGATTAGTTTCCATCCATTGTTTCTTCTCTTGCCTTTTGGTGCTTTGGAAAATAGGTTGACCCCCTCCTCTTTGTGGCAGCTCCTCAAATATTGGAACACTGTTATGAATAGCTTTCATGGGTTGTTCGGTCCTCATAAGCAGAAGAAGAGATTGGGTGATTGTCATAAATTACAGGGACCAAGGAAGCTGCCAGGACTTCCAGTGGCCAACTGACCTCAAAATTGTAGAAGCAAAGATGGTAGGACTGGAAAAACAATATGATCCAGGTGGCCAGGAAGACCCAACAGAGACTCCATTTCCTTAGGTTCTTGCATAAAAACAGGGTGGAACAACAACTGATGACCTCCTTTTACTGGTCCACAATAGAAAGTGGTCCTTACTTATTGCATCACGGTGTGGCATGCTGGTTTGACAGCCGCAGATAGAAAAACATTACAGAGGGTGGTGAGCACAGCACAAAATATTGTAGGCTGCCCCCTGATACCACTAGATGAGATCGCTAGGACTCGCTGCCTTAGAAGAGTGAGGAAAATCCTCAGGGACGACTCTCATCCTGGTCACCACTTCTTTACCCTCCTACCAGAGGTGGGTTTCAGCAGGTTCTGACCAGTTCTGGAGAACCGGTAGCGGAAATTTTGAGTAGTTCGGAGAACCGGTAGAAAAATTCTGACTGGCCCCACCCCCATCTATTCTCTGCCTCCCAAGTCCCAGCTGATTGGGAGGAAATGGGGATTTTGCAGTATCCTTCCCCTGGATTGCGGAGGGAATGGAGATTTTACAGTATCCTTCCCTTGGAGTGGGGTGGGAATGGAGATTTTACAGTATCCTTCCCCTGCCACGCCCACCAAACCATGCCACGCCCACCAAGCCACGCCCACAGAACTGGTAGTAAAAAAATTTGAAACCCACCACTGCCTCCTACCATCGGGAAGGAGATATAGAAGCATAGTCAGCCGCACAAACAGGCTGAAGAACAGTTTTTATCCGTGGGCTGTCAAACTCCTGAATGAGAAATAATATCATAACTATGTAGTATGATGGTCTTGCAGGGCCGGCGTGACGTGTAACATGTTCACCCTAGTGCAATAGGACTGAGTGTTTTGTTAATATGGCTTATTGGGTTAGGGATTTTCTATCTTCACTGTGAGTTGTATTGTGTTGAGAGGGGTGCACTGAAGGAGCTCAACCAATCTCATTGTACATACAGTATGTTGTGCACTGACAATAAAGATTTGAAATTTGACACTAGCAGAAGTATTTTTACCCTTAATCTCTTACAAGTAGTCCTGGACTTGGCAACCATTCGTTTAGTGACCGTCGGAAGTTACAACGGCACTGAAAAATGTAACGTATGACCGGTCCTCTCACTTATGACCGTCGCAACATCCCTAAATGCACGGGATCAAAATAGGACACTTGGCAACTGGCATGTATTTATAACAGTGCCAGCATCCTGAGGTCATGGTAATCGTCTCAGCTGGCTTCCAATAAGCAAAGTCAATGGGGAGTGAGAGGAGCTGGGTTCGTTTAACGACCGCCTGATTCATTGAACAGCTCCAGTGGTTCACTTAACGTGAAAGTCACGCTGAAAAAAGCGGAAATACGTGTTTCTATGCGATTCGGCAGGACTATCCATTGTTCAGAGTATAATATCAACTCTTTCTAAAACCTGTCGCTGTGTTATTATATGAATCCCTAAGCTGTTCTATAATCACATAACAAGGGTAATTCAACATAACAATCAACCTAATCTGGTATTTAGTACAATCAACTGAGAGATTAAGGATCCAATTTATATTATTTTTCCACTACATATAGCACCTACCTATTTGAAACACTGGCAGCTTCTCTCTTCGCAGCCCCGAGCTTCTGAAATCTGTTCAAATCCACAGATTTTGAAGTCAATGATGCGCTTCTACAGAGCAATAATATCTCACCCAGAGGTTTCACCTGGCAAGTTCTACCACACATAGAATGGAATGGAATGGAATGGAATAGAATAGCATAGCATAGCATAGCATAGCATAGCATAGCATAGCATAGCATAGCATAGCATAGCATAGCATAGCATAGCATCGAATAGAATAGAATAGAATAGAATAGAATAGAATAGAATAGAATAGAATAGAATAGAATAGAATAGAATAGAATAGAATAGGTGGAATGGAATGGAATGGAATGGAATGGAATGGAATGGAATAGAATAGAATAGAATAGAATAGAATAGAATAGAATAGAATAGAATAGAATAGAATAGAATAGAATAGAATAGAATAGGTGGAATGGAATGGAATGGAATGGAATGGAATGGAATAGAATAGAATAGAATAGAATAGAATAGAATAGAATAGAATAGAATAGAATAGAATAGAATAGAATAGAATAGAATAGGTGGAATGGAATGGAATGGAATGGAATGGAATGGAATAGAATAGAATAGAATAGAATAGAATAGAATAGAATAGAATAGAATAGAATAGAATAGAATAGAATAGGTGGAATGGAATGGAATGGAATGGAATGGAATAGAATAGAATAGAATAGAATAGAATAGAATAGAATAGAATAGAATAGAATAGAATAGAATAGAACATGGAATTGAATGGAACAGAACAGAACAGAACAGAACAGAATGGAACGGAACAGAACAGAGCTGGAAGAAACCTTGGAGGTCTTCTAGTCCAACCCCCTGCTTAAGCAAGAGACCCTATAGTATTTCAGACAAGTGCTGTCCAATCTCTTCTTAAAAACCTCCAGTGATGAAGCACCCACAACTTCCAGATTGTCCTCACCTTTAGGAAGTTTTTCCTTAATTCCGGGTTGATTCACTCCTTGATTAGTTTCCATCTGTTGTTTCTTGTCTTGCCTTCAGGTGCTTTGGAGAATAGGTGGACCCCTTCCCCTTTTGTGGCAGCCCCTCAAACATTGAAACACTGCTATCATGTCACCCCTAGTCCTTCGTTTCTCTAGACTAGCCAAACCCAATTCCTGCAACCGTTCTTCATGTGTTTTTGTCTCCAAGCCTTTTAATCATCTTAGTTGCTCTTCTCTGTACTTTTCCAAAGGGCAAATGGCAAACAGAGAAGGAACAATGTGGATAGAGATATACTTTAAAAATTAATGAGGAAGGAAGGAAGGGAGGGAGGGAGGGAGGGAGGGAGGAAGGAAGGAAGGAAGGAAGGAAGGAAGGAAGGAAGGAAGGAAGGAAGGAAGGAAGGAAGGAAGGAAGGAAGGAAGGGAGAGAGAGTGTCACTGACAAGGAAGCAAAAACCATCATTCCTGACCTATATATATATATATATAAACATAGAGGTAGATAAGATAGAGATGATCTATTTCCAATTGTGGTCTAATTATGGTTGTAAATTCAGCATTATCTTTCAATAACATTTCAGGAATTCCTGTTGCTTTTACGCCTTCACATGGCCTACCTGAAAGGACTGACAATTGATGACGATGATGATGTTGATCCTAGACCTTACTATTTTGTTTGTAGTGTTTGACGTTGAATTTGTACAATTGTAACTGACTAGTACTGCCTCTAATCCCCCTTTCTAATCCCTTGAATAAATTAGGACTGCATTTCTCCATAGCTATGTTGAGATTAGGACGGCAATGACTTCTGTCTGCTCATAATTTTGTTGGTTTTATTGAAATGCTTTCTCTCTCTTTTTTTTTTTTTTGCCTTCTTCAACACTTTCACGTTCCATTAAGTTATTGAACAAACAAATGCACAAATTACCCTTCAACTGGTTTAGAAGGAAATACACCTCTTGACATGGTAAACAAAACAGCCAAAATGTCAGATGGGAAAGAAAGAAAAAGTTATAAAAAAGGAAGGTGAAACAGAAAGAAGGAAAAAGAATACATGTACAGAAGACTACATGTATATACATATACTCTGTGTATATCTATATACATATACACAGGGACATGGTGGCTCAGTGGCTAAGATGCTGAGCTTGTCAATTAAAAGGTTGGCAGTTCAGCAGTTCGAATCCCTAGTGCCGCGTAATGGAGTGAGTTCCCGTTCCTTGTCCGAGCTTCTGCCAACCTAGCAGTTCGAAAGCACATAAAAAATGCAAGTAGAAAAATAGGGATCACTTTGGTGGGAAGGGAACAGCATTCTGTGCGCCTTTGGCATTGAGTCATGCCGGCCACATGACCACGGACACGTCTTTGGACCGTGCTGGCTCTTTGGCTTTGAAACGGAGATGAGCACTGCCCCCTAGAGTCGGGAACGACTAGCACATATGTGTGAGGGGAACCTTTACCTTTACAGAAGAGTAAAGAATTGAAAGGTGGTGATCTAAAACCCCAGATATTTGCCCCATATTTATTTGATATCTGTATATTTATTCAATAGTTGGTTTTATGCTTAAATATATTTTTCTATAGGTTACGATGTACAGCCGGGTTAGGGTTAGGGTTAAAGTTGTTCAATTTTGACATAGATGGCCTGTTCGGCCCCTCTTTCCAGCCTGCAATTGTCTCTGTCCAAAATGTGGACTTTGCTGTCTTCAAAAGAGTGGCCTTTGTCTTTTAAATGCAGGTGGACTGCGGAATCTAAGTCCCGATGGGTTCATTCTCCTATGTTGTGCCATGTGTTTATGGATCATTTATGAGTCGTCATCGCTAGCATTAATCGTGCTGTCTAGTTTGGTAATGAAACATCTTCAAGAAAACAACCAAGCTCAGAGAGCACCAAAGACTCTGCAGTAATCTGCTAAAGAAGGCAACACAATTGCCTATCAAGTTTGATAACAGAAAATGTGGTGATATGTTTCATCCAGGGATGGGATTAAACTGGTTCGGACTGGTTCGGGGGAACCGGATGCTAATTTTACATCTGGTTCACCGAACCGGTAATTGCAAGGACTGACTGACCCCACCCACCCTGCCCCTCCCCTCTCAGGAGTCTCCATGTGGCCCATTTTGGATGCCAGGTAAGTGCAGGACCCACGCAGAGGCTCTGGGAGGGTGAAAAATGGGCCTATAGGAAGTAAAGTACCGGAAGTCTGGAAATGAGCTCATTCCTGGCCTCCAAAGGGCCTATGGAGCCCAGGGGAGGCCGTTTTCACACGGAGGCTTGAGGAAAACTCCAAGAGCCTGGGGAGGGTGAAAAACGGGCCTACCAGAAGTAACAGAAGTCCAGAAATGGACCATTTCCGGCCTCCAGAGGGCCTCCGGAGCCTGGGGGAGGCTGTTTTCACCCTCCTGGAGGTCCCAAAAAAGGCTCCAGAGCCTGGGGAGGGCAAAAATGCTCCCTCCCCTGCCATGGTGCAGGAGGCCGATTAGGCCGTGCCCCCACGGCCATGCCCACCCAGCAACCGGGCAGAGAACCAGTTGCTAAAATTTTCCAATCCCACCCCTGCTTTCATCCCATGTAACTTCAGTTGTCTTCATAAGACCCAGTTCCTCAAAAAGTCATCAGAAAGTTTGAGAGACAATTGCAAAGAGCAGAAATTGTGATTTCGAGGTGTTTTTTTTTTTAAATACCATTTTCCATGTTTGAGGAGTCGCATGCCTTCTAGTTTCACTAATTGTGTTTTTGGTGTTTACCTCTCCAACTTTTCTCAAAACTTTAAGTAGGAAAACATTGTGTAAGGTAACTTTTTTGGAGGCCTTACGCATGTTTTTCCATGGGTATCAAAAATCAGTGCATGTTTGATGGAATCAGTCTTATTTCCTACTCCAAGGTCCCTTCCAACCAGTGATGAAATCCAATTTTTTTTACTACCGGTTCTGTGGGCATGGCTTGGTGGGAGTGGTGTGGCTTGGTGGGCGTGGCTTGGTGGGCATGGCAGGGGAAGGATAATGCAAAATCCCCATTCCCTCCTCACTCCTGGGGGAAGGATATTGCAAAAACTCCATTCCCACCCCACTGTGGGGCCAGCCTGAAGTGGTATTTGCCGGTTCTCTGAACTACTCAAAATTTCCACTACCGGTTCTCCAGACCCTGTCAGAACTTGCTGGATTTCACCCCTACTTCCAACCCTATTATTCTATGTTCTATAGTCTATGTTCCTTAGTCACTTTGTGATTTTCATCCCACCCAATGTTTGCCAAGTATTTGTTGATATTTCGTTCAAAAATTACTTGCATTCCTGCACCCTCCTAACATACACACGCATACCAATGGAATCAAGTATTTTCCACAAGTAAATATAGGTTTATGAAATGTCCTTGTGGAAACTCATTTTGCATAGTATATGTTGATAAATAAGGTAGCTGGTGTATGCATTACATGTAAAGCATCTGTTTTCTTCCTTCCTTTAAAAAAAAAGTTTGTAGGTTTTATAGACTGTAAACTATGGATATTGCTCTATTTATCTTACTCTACTTTTGTGGAAAGTTGACAGCAAAAAATGGAAAACTATGGTTTTTATTGGTAGATGTCAATAGGGTTAGTTTTCACTCTTCACTCCTCCTGTACAAAGTAACGTAACTCATCAAAAATAGAATGCAAAAACAACAACAACAACACAACCTTGCAATGAAAACCAAAGAACATGCATTTTGCCATAGGTTCATACATTCCAAAAGAGTAGGCATTTTTCTTTTGTAGCTAGAAATGAAGTTGATGGTGCCAGCTGCTTAATACCCTGGTAGTTATGCTATGGAGTACTTCATGGTTCAGCCATATCCCCATATTGTGCATATTCCCATGAAACCACTCAGAAAAATTCTCTAGAACAGGGGTCGACAACCTTAAGCACTCAAAGAGCCACAAAGGCCCTAACTGGAAGCCCCTCATTCAATTCTGGAGCCAACCGGAAGTCCGGTTCCCCCACCATAGAGTCTCCTCCTAGTGCGGCATTCTTTTTCCTCTACCTATTCTAAATGAAAGCCCTATCAATTGTGGAGCCGACCGATGACAGGGAGCTGTAGTAGAGGGGTGAAAGAGCTACATGCGGCTCCAGAGCCGCAGGTTGCTGACCCCTGCTCTAGAATAACAGAGTTGGAAGGGACCTTAGAGGTCTTCCAATTCAACCCCCTAATATCATTCTAGACCAGGGCTCAGCAACCTGCAGCTCTGGAGCCGAATGTGGCTCTTTCATCCCTCTGTTGCAGCTCCCTGTCACTCAAAATATGATTTCCAACCGCCAATGTGCGACACAAGCTGGCACATGATTTATGGAGCTTTTCAACCCCCAGTAGGCCAGCCATGGATAAATCCAAGAAAAGAAAAGTTTCAGAAGAAAATAGAACGTTTAATTCAACTACATATGCCAGTTTTGTGGCTGCTCAAGAAATAGTCAGGCATGGGAAGGGTTTTTGTGGCTCCTGGTGTTTTCTTTTCTGTGGGAAATGGGTCCAAATGGCTCTTTGAGTGTTTAAGGTTGCAGATCCCTGTGCTAGACTAATGGCTGTCCAATCTGTTCTTAAAAATCTCCAGTGATGGAGCTCCCACCACTTCTGGAGGCAAGCCACTCCAAATGTGATATCATCAATGTGTAGATAATTTTATAGCTCCTTTTCATCTCAGTCTGGAGAAGGGGTATAAATGTTGGATCAAGGACCAGTCCAGATAAGGTCCAAATAGTTCAGGTGGAATGCTGGGAAGATGGTCATTCTAAACCTGATGTCAACTCTGACTAAGGCCATCTTGAAAGCTTCAGTGTTATCACAATGGAGCTGATGGATAGGGAGGGGTGGGGAATAGATAGCTGGGGTTTTGTAGCCAAAACAGAATAGTTTCCCCTGGGAACCAAGGACATTTCCTCAGGTGGCTGAAGCAAGGAGGAGTGAAGTTTCCAAGCAACCGGACAGCACCTTGATTGGACCATGTGACTGACTGACTGGGAAAGGGGGAAAACTTTTACTTTTAATTAGGTGAAAACCACAGGAACCTCTAGAGTCAGTTTTCACTAGTTTGTGCCAATATGATATGTCCAATAAACCTGTTTATTGAGGAACCTGCTTGCTATAGGTATATTATACAATATTGTCAAATAATTTACTAAGATTGTATTACTATTCTTCTTCTCTTCCTTACTAGTATCTATCTCTTCCCACTTAGTACTATAACCATGTTGCTTGTATCTTTCAATTTATATTGTTTTTATTTGTTTCCTAGTATGATTTGATAGCTTATTAGTAACCTTGACTATCACTAAGTGTTGTATCTTTTTATTCTTGATTAGTGTATTTTATTCTCCTTATGTACACTGAGAGCATATACACCAAAGACAAATTCCTTGTGTATCCAATCACACTCGGCCAATAAATCTAATCTCTTCTCTTCTCTTCTCTTCTCTTCTCTTCTCTTCTCTTCTCTTCTCTTCTCTTCTCTTCTCTTCTCTTCTCTTCTCTTCTCTTCTCTTCTCTCCTCTCCTCTCCTCTCCTCTCCTCTCCTCTCCTCTCCTCTCTTCTCTTCTCTTCTCTTCTCTTCTCTTCTCTTCTCTTCTCTTCTCTTCTACTTGGAACTCTGACATTTGAATAATAGATATTGGTCAAAATGCCAGTGGTCAGTGAGATGATATTTTCTCTCCAGGATCAGGTTTGAGATCCTTTGTGAAGGATTTGGGTGCCAGCATGTCACAGATGACTCAATAATCATCAGAACCTAAGCTGATGGAAGAAAGTATTTGTAGCTCAGGATTGAAGTGTGGGGTCCTTGGTGTTCTCTGAGCTTGGTTGTTTTCTTGCAGACATTTCATGACCAAACTCGGGAACCTAATTGAACTTGCTGGTTCCTTGATTAGGCTGTCAGTTTCAAGTTTGCTTGCTTGTCCGAGCTGGTAGTTCCTTGATTGGGGTATTGTTTACTTCTTAACTGTTGCTCTAATGCAGGACTCTCTGCACTTTTTCTATAGAGATAAACAACATCTATATACCATTCCAAAACGACAATCAAAAAGCCAAGAAGGAAACAAAAAGATCAAAACAATCGCCAGCAATCCACATCTAGATGAGCAGAGATTAACACCAAGAGTAACATTAGACCAACATTCAAGTAGTAAACAATACCTTAATCAAGGAACTACCAACACAGACAAAAAAAGCTAACAATAAACAATAGTGCAGTCTAGGAACCAACAAGACCTCTGTCAGTATCATTGATACGGCAAATCACTAATCTATAGAATGAGAATAAACTCCACTCCCATTTAGCATTGATGTCATTACCTAGTTGGGTAAGGAAGCATTTACAAGAAAACAACCAATCTCAGAGAGCACCAAAGCAACCCACAATTCAAACCTCAGCTACAAATATTCTCCTTTATCGGTACAATAACTCTGTTATGAAGTCATCTTCAGAAATTTCTGATTACTAAAAACATTTTTAGTACATACACATTTTCCTTACGCTGTATTGATTTTCTACTCTTATCCTCTTATTGCATTCACATTGGTCTCCAAGAAATAATCTGTATAGTCCCACTAATTATAATTCTGTTTTCGTTTTCGTTTTCTGTTTCTGTTTCTCTCCCCCCCCTCTCTCTCTTCCTCAATATTTGCCTCATCCCTAAGATTATTCATGAGTATCTTTTGCTCTTAAGCATCTGAACAGAAAATTCAGCAATGGAAAAATCACTTCCATTAGTATTCCTCAAAAAAATCCCACTGCTTTAATATTTCAGGATTAACTCATGATCAAACATTGATATTTTCTTGAAAAAGCACAATCCTTAAGTCAACCACCTAATCTAAGAGTAGAAATTAAACTCTAAAGCAACATAAACACGTAACAAGTCATTAGTGTAATTAAAAAGGAATGTATAATTAAAACATTTGTGTGTTTTCATTCAAATTCATTGTCGGTTGGACATTTTAATGAACTGTACATCAAAGAAACCCCCAGAGCTGTCGGATGAGTTTAGCATCATTAGAAATGTGGTGTGTATTTTTCCGTACTTTTCTTTTCTTTTTCCCCAGATTTCTTTGGCTCGGGAAATTCTTCTTCACCCAGCTTTGAACGCAGAGCTCTCATTGGCCCAACCAAACTAATAATGATTGTAAATGGTTATGATCATTTCAGCGCTTTAAACCAATGTTATCTCTCTCTCTCTTTTTTTTTTAAAATCCCCCCAAGAATTGTGTTTTTCATAATTACTTCTCTTTTGTCCTTTCCTTAAGACAAATGATTTTGTAATTAGTGATGAAGGAAGTAGCGATCACTCCAAGACATCTGTCAAATTGTCGTGAAATATCAGTCCCCGTAGCTATATTTAAACTTTCTGCTTAATAGGCTGTTGCTTTATTTCGCTATTACATCTCTGTGGTACCATAAGTAGGATACCCTAATGATCAAGTTCTATAAAACACAGAGCAATTAGACTCTGAGACATATTGTTCCCATAGAGGTTTTTCCTTCTCATAATGTGTTTTCATTCTTTCGCCACTTTCCATTCTCCTATCTCCGGCAAGATCTATTATAAAATAAGCTACTGTTGACGGTTGCACATTACGGGATGCTAAACGGAGATGCAAACTCCTCTGCAAAGTTTATCCGCTTCAGTTTTCGTCATTTTTTCTTCTTCTTTTCTCTCCACCTCTTGACTCAGTGTTCTCGTCTCAACACTCTTGATTTGCAGCTAAATCAGACAAAGAACAGCTGCAGGAATTGGGTATGTCTAGTTTAATGACAAGAAGGACTCGAATAACAGAGAATAACAGAGTTGGAAGGGACCATGGAGGTCTTCTAGTCCAACCCCCTTCTCAGGCAGGAAACCCTATACCATTTCAAATGACATGATAGCAGTCTTCCGATATTTGAGGGGCTCCTGCAAAGACGAAGGGGCCGACCTGTTTTCCAAAGCACCTGAAGGTGCGACAAGAAGCAACGGATGGAAACTAATTATGGAAAAAAGCAACCTGGAATTAAGGAGAAGCTTCCTGAGAGTTAGAACAATTAATTAGTGAAACCAATTGCCTCTAGAAGTTGTGTATTAGGATATTGAATTTAGTAGCTACAACAGTAAAGTGTACAATAAGCCAGAACACACAGTTGTGGTTGGTTAGTTAGAGAGTGCTGACTCATGCATGAGGTAATCCAAGCTATGATTGGTTGCTATAAGTATAAAAGGGGTGTTTCCCTTTTTTCCCGCCTTTTTCTTCTGTGTGTGTTATGTATATTGTTTGATTTATCTCATGATGTTCCTGTATTCCTGACTATCTGTATATTGTTTGATTTATCTCATGATATTCCCATATTCCTGACTATCTATATATTGTTTGATTTACCTCATGATATTCCGTATTCCTGACTATCTGTATATTGTTTGATTTACCTCATGATATTCCCGTATTCCTGACTA
>NC_142064.1:5252500-5345000 GCF_059756535.1 Pantherophis guttatus
AGGGAAGGGGCAACAGCAGAGAAGACACTCTTCCTGCCATATAACCTTCATTTCAGCTCTACCTGGTTCGGCTTGGCACCTCACGAGCCTCATACCATCAAAAGAAGAAGGGAGAAGGATGAAAGGGCAAGAAGAGAAGAGAAGAGAAGAGAAGAGAAGAGAAGAGAAGAGAAGAGAAGAGAAGAGAAGAGAAGAGAAGAGAAGAGAAGAGAAGAGAAGAGAAGAGAAGAGAAGAGAAGAGAAGAGAAGAGAAAAAAATGGGATGAGATGGGATGGGATGCGATGCGATGGGATGCGATGGGATGGGATGTGATGGGATGTGATGGTTTGGGATGAGATGAGATGGGATGGGATGGGATGGGATGGGATGGAATAGAATAGAATAGAATAGAATAGAATAGAATAGAATAGAATAGAATAGAATAGAATAGAATAGAATAGAATAGAAAATAGGGAATGGAATAGAATAGAATAGAATAGAATAGAATAGAATAGAATAGAATAGAATAGAATAGAATAGAATAGAATAGAATAGAAAATAGGGAATGGAATGGAATAGAATAGAATAGAATAGAATAGAATAGAATAGAATAGAATAGAATAGAATAGACTACCAGAGTTGGAAGGGACCTTGTAGGTCATCTAGTCCAACCCCTCCACTCAAGCAGGAGACCCTACACCATTTCTGACAGATGGCAGTCCAGTCTCTTCTTGAAAGCCTCCAGTGATGAAGCTCCCACAATTTCCAAAGGCAACTTCTGTTCCATCAGTCGATTGTTCTCACTGTCACAATAAAGCTTTGTGTGTATGTGATAGGAAATGGGGGTGGGGGGAAGTGACAGGTGTGAAGGACCAGAGCAGTTAGATCCTGTTTGTACCAGGATTCCACAGCCAGGAAATATGCGGATTACCACCAAACATCTCAGAGTTGTCAAAACCACTTGTTGAGCTCAGGTTGGCTGGAAACAGAGTCATCACGGGGGGGGGGGGGAAGGATTGCCTGGGGGCAAACCTACACCTTATTTTTTTTAATCTAGAGAGCACAATAGATTTCAGACCTAGCTATACCATTTCAGACAGGTAACCGTCCAATATCTTCTTTAAAACCTCTAGTGATGAAGAACCCACAACTTCTGAAGGCAACTTCTGTTCCACTGATTAATTGTCCTCACTGTTAGGAAATTTCTCCTTCATTCCAGGTTGCTTCTCTCCTTGATTAGTTTCCATCCATGGTTTCTTGCCTTACCTTGTAGAGCTTTGGAAAACAAATTGACCCCTTCTTCTTTGTTCAAATATTGGAACACTGCTATCCTGTCACCCCTGGTCCTTCTTTATGGTTGATATTGATATTGATTGTTTCCTAGTATGATTTGATTGCTTATTTGTACCCTACGACTATCGTTAAGTGTTGTACCTTATGATTCTTGATGAACATATCTTTTCTTTTTATGTACACTGAGAGCATATGCACCAAGACAAATTCCTTGTGTGTCCAATCACACTTGGCCAATAAAGATTTCTATTCTATTCTATTCTATTCTTTTCTATTCTATTCTATTCTGTTCTGTTCTGTTCTGTTCCGTTCCGTTCCGTTCCGTTCCATTCCTACTCTACTCTACTCTACTCTACTCTACTCTACTCTACTCTACTCTACTCTACTCCACTCCACTCCACTCCACTCCACTCCACTCCACTCCACTCCACTCCACTCCACTCCACTCCAATTCTCTTCTCTTCTCTTCTCTTCTCTTCTCTTCTCTTCTCTTCTCTTCTCTTCTCTTCTCTTCTCTTCTATTCTATTCTATTCTATTCTATTCTATGCTATGCTATGCTATGCTATGCTATGCTATTCTATTCTATTCTACTCTACTCTACTCTACTCTACTCTACTCTACTCTACTCTACTCTTTTCTCTAGACTGGCCATCCCCAATTCTTGCAACCGTTCGTGCGACTTGCACAAAACAGCACCAGACAAAAATCCTCAGCCACCTTCTCTAGGTGTGTGTGTGTTTTTTTCCCCCAGATAAGCAAAAAAAAGAAAGTAAGAAAAACTGCTCACCATTCCTTTTCCTTGCCACATGAACGAACATTTTAGCTTCCCTGGAGATTTGCTTGGTGAGGATGTGCGGGCTCGTGTCTTCTCTCAAATAAGCCTATTATGCAAAGATTGAAACATTAGGATTAATTATGCCCAGATCGGAACGCAAAACCTAATGAAAAACATACATCTCTCTCTCTCTCTCTCTCGTGGGCCGGATTCCCCGAGGAGAGCTTGAAAAAAATTAACTTTGACAGTTTGGGCTCTCTGCGGCGGATTGGAATGGGTGACGTCAAGTACATTCAGAAAGAGGCATTTGGTGTTTGTGTGTGTGTGTGTGTGTGTGTGTGTGTGTGTGTTTTCAAACCCAGATAAAACACGAACAACAAAACCAGAAATAAAAGGGCCCTGGAAGGCGTCAATCCATCATCTGGAACAATTAGTCCTTGACTTATGACCTGAATTGAGCCCCAGATTTATGTTGCTCAGCGAGACATTTGCTGAGTTGAGTTTTGCCCCGTTTTATGACTTGTCTTGCTTCCCACAGTTGTTAAGGGAATCACTGCGGTTCTTAAGGCAGTAACCCCGTTGTTAAGTGAATCCAGTTGACTTTGCTTCTCAGAAGGTCGCAAAAGTTGACCTCAAGACAGCGCAATGGTCATACATATGAATCAATTGCCAAGCATCTGAACGTTGATCGCCTGACCCTGGGGAGGATGCAATGGTCATAAGTGTGAAAAAAACAGTCATAAGTCCCTTTTCTCAGTGTTGTTGCAACTTTGAATGGTCAATAAATGAACTGTTGTAAGTCAAGACCAGTGGTGGGTTCTAACCGGTGTTATCACCAGTTCGCTTCGTGCACGTGCTTTGTGCACTATTGGCACACAATTTGGCGCACGCAAACTCACTTTGCTCGCACGCATGCCAAACTTGTGCTTTGCGAAGTGCATTGAATTTCGAAACAGCGGATCTGTCCCCGTCCACACACACACACAAACACAGCCAGCCGAGGGTTAAGAAAGCACTTGGCACGCACACAGGTCGTTATCTCAAACTTGGCAACAATATAAGCACCGTCTGCCAAGAGCTTTTACTGCAACAGATAACATAAAATTACATACGCATTGCAAATAGTCCAGCAAAACAATATCCCTTTGGCAGCTTCAGACATTGTTCAAGTGACTAGCCAGAGTTTGTTTTTGTTCGTCACAGAGCTTTACCAGCCACCACCCTCTCTTATATAGTCTCTGGGGTGTGGTCCAGTGACTCAGTTCTAATCCCTAGCACGCCTCCTTAACTGCTGCAACCGTTTATCATGCCTTCGTTGGCGTGCATCCAGGAATGACGGCTCTCCTTCTTCGCTCTCATCAGAGACACCTGGCTCCTGGCTAATCTCCTCTCCCTCGGCCGGCACCTGAGGCAGTGCCAGAGGGGAGGGGCCTGGAGAGGGAGGCCTGGCTGACTCCTCTTCCTCATGTTCGGAGCCTTCTTCCTCCGATGAGATAGGCTCAGAGGGCGGGGCCACAACAACAGCTGAGGCATGGCAATCCACTCTGCCGTGCCTTTCAGCTGGGCTAAAAATGAAGGAATAAAGGTAGGTATAACGCGGGGATGGGCAAGAAGGCTCAGCTGATGGTCAGAGCAAACCGGTTCGCTCTCACATCAAGATTTTCACTACCGGCTCTCCCGAACCGGGTAGAACCAATAGCAACCCACCACTGGTCAAGAATACTTATATTTCACCACTGTTCTTTCTCTTACTTACATCTGTATGCCTCCGTTGGCCATTTCACCCTGATTTTTAGTGGCACGCAGATCCACGTTTGATATATCTGTAAACAAGTTGAACATCAAAAAGATACTGATAAATCTTCAGCTTGAGCAGGGGGTTGGACTAGAAGACCTCCAAAGGTCCCTTGCAACGCTGTTATTCTGTTAAGATCCAGCATTGGAGCTAAGCCAGGGAAATTGTGGAAACATGCTTAGATACTAAACTCACCAAACAGAGTAGGAAGCTGTGGGTTATGCATGTATGTTTGTATTCATTCATTCATTCATTCATTCATCCATTTCATTCATTCAGTCAGTCAGCCAGACAGCCAGACAGCCAATTATTTTTATCTTGCCTTTATTATTTATAGAAATAACTCAAAACAGTGTACATGTGATGAGCCTTGGTGGCACAGCAGACTAAAGCCCTGTTAAGTAACACCAGCTGCCTGCAAGTTCAAATCACACCAGGCTCAAGGTTGACTCAGCCTTCCATCCTTTCGAGGTAGGTAAAATGAGGACCCGGATTGTGGGGGCAATAAGCTGACTTTGTATAAAAAAGAACACCGCTTTGGGGGGCCTGAAAGCCCGACTAAGCAGGTATATACAAAAGTATGAAGGCTATTGCTTAACGCATTGTAAGCTGCCCTGAGTCTCTGGAGGAGGGCGGCATATAAATCGAACCAATAAATAAACATATCCAACACTCCTTCCTCCTCTTATTTTCCCCACAACAGTGCTGTGAGATGGGTCGGGCTGAGAGACCATGACTAGCTCAAAGTCACTTAGCCAGCTTTCATGCCTAAAACAGGACTAGAACTCACTGTCTCCTGGTGATTGGCACAAAGTCACCCAGCCAACTTTCATGTCTAAGACGGGACTAGAACTCACCATGTCCTGATTATTGGGCCAAAGTTTCTCAGCTAGCTTTCATGCCTAAGGCGGGACTAGAACTCCCTGTCTCCTGGTGATTGGTCCAAAATCACCCAAACAGCTTTCATGCCTAAGGCAGGACTAGAATTCACCATGTCCTGATGATTGGCCCAAAGTCAACCAGCCAGCTTTCATGCCTAAGGCGGGACTAGAACTCATCATGTCCTGATGATTGGGCCAAAGTCTCTCAGCTGGCTTTCGTGCCTAAGGCAGGACTAGAACTCCTTGTCTCCTGGTGATTGGTCCAAAGTCAACCAGCCAGCTTTCATGCCTAAGGCGGGACTAGAACTCACCATGTCCTGATGATTGGGCCAAAGTTTCTCAGTTAGCTTTCATGCCTAAGGCGGGACTAGAACTCCCTGTCTCCTGGTGATTGGTCCAAAGTCACCCAGCCAGCTTTCAAACCTAAGGCGGGACTAGAATTCACCATGTCCTGATGATTGGGCCAAAGTCTCTCAGCCGGCTTTTGTGCCTAAGGCGGGACTAGAATTCCCTGTCTCCTGGTTATTGGTCCAAAGTCAACCAGCTGAGTTTCATGTATGAGACGGATCTTAAACTCACGGTTTCTAGACTCAAGATGTAACCACTACAACAAACTAGGTATAGGGGTTTGATTGAGCCAGAGAGAAAGATTGCCAGGTTCACATGAATATAAATGTCTAAAGATGTCCACAACTTGGTCTCTAGATGGACACATCACTATGTCTAGTCAAAAGCCAGAGGGAATAAGCTTCCATCACATCTTCTTTGACAATGTATTCTCCAATTAGGACCTTAAAAAGAGATAATTTGATCCATAAATGAGATCTAGACAGGCTTTCATAACTGCAACAAGGATACGTGAGTTTCTATTTGGGGAAAATCATAATAAAAAGTTAGTTGCATTCATTTTTCCACCCCTCCATAACTGAAATAAATCGAAAATAATAATAAACAACCACAATAGTACAGGATTTGTCTCTCTTCTGGCCTGAATCACCCCATTATGCCGTGTAGCGTCAGTTCTAAATTTTGGTTTGAAGGCAAATGGAATAAATATTTGAATTAAATAGATGTTCTGATATGGATTAAGGAACTGGGCTGAATAATCACATTGAGCACGCTTCTGAACGGAGTTAACAATTTGAAATGTCTCTTGTTTACTCCCTTGCAACAGGAATAGTTCAGGTTGTCCTTGACTTAAGACCACAACGGAGCCCAACATTTCTGTTGCTAAGAACGACAGTTGTTAAGTGAGCTTTGTCTCATTGTGTGCCCTTTCTTGCCCCTGTTGTAAAGTTTTTTTTTTATTTGATTTATATGCCGCCCTTCTCCAGAGACTCAGGGCGGCTTACAATGCGCTAAGCAATAGCTTTCATCCTTTTGTATATTTATACAAAGTCAGCTTATTGCCCCCACAAACTAGGTCCTCAATTTACCTTCCTTAGAAAGGATGGAAGGCTGAGTCAACCTTGAGCCTGATGAGAATTGAACTTACAGTAATTGCAGGCAGCTGAATGTTAATAACAGTTAATGACAGTGCTTTAGTCTGCTGCGCCACCAGGCACTAACGTTGTTCCGTTAGTGACCTGGTTGTTATGTGAATCTGGCTTCCCTCTTGGCTTTGCTTGTCAAAAGGTCGCAAAAGGGGATCACGTGACCCTGGGGCCCTGCAACCGTCATAAATATGAGACAGTTGCCAATTGAGCGGATTTTGATCATCACAACCACCGTGGGGATGCTGTAACAGTCGTAAGTGTGAAAACAAGTCACTTTTTTTCAGTGCCATTGTAAATTTGCACTGTCCCTAAAAGAATGTTTGAAAGTCAAGGACTACCTCTAATGCCAATTCTCCAAGACTAAGAAACCTTGACCAACCCTTCCTCCTTAGTGGTGAAAGACAGTAAAAAAGAAAGAAAGAAAGAAAGAAAGAAAGAAAGAAAGAAAGAAAGAAAGAAAGAAAGAAAGAAAGAAAGAAAGAAAGAAAGAAGAGAGAGGGGTGGCTAGGTAGATAGGTAAGTAGCTAGGTGGATAGGTGGATGATAGATAGATAGACAGAGAGAGAGAGATGATGGATGGATGGATAGATAGATAGGAAAAAGAGTGAGGTAGAGGTAGGTAAATGAGTAGAGAAATAGGTAGGTAGGTAGGTAGGTAGGTAGGTGGGTGGGTGGGTGGGTGGGTGGGTGGGTGGATGGATGGATGGATAGGTAGGTAGGTAGGTAGGTAGGTAGGTAGGTAGGTAGGTAGATAGATAGATAGATAGATAGATAGATAGATAGATAGATAGATAGATAGATAGATAGATAGATAGATAGATAGATAGATAGATAGATAGATAGATAGGCAGGCAGGCAGGCAGGCAGGCAGGCAGGCAGGCAGGCAGGTAGGCAGGCAGAGATATGGATGGATGGATGGATGGATGGATGGATGGATAGATAGGTAGGTGGATAGGTATAAAATATACAAAAGTATGAAGGCTATTGCTTAATGCATTGTAAGCCGCCCTGAGTCTCCGGAGAAGGGTGGCATATAAATAATAATTTAAAAAAATGGGTAGGTAGGTAGGTAGGTAGGTAGATGGATGGATGGATGGATGGATGGATGGATGGATGGATGGATGGATGGAGCTACCAATAGAAAATAATATTTGTAGCTCAGTGTTGAACTGTGGCATCCTTGGTGCATGCCGAACTTGATGGTTTCCTCGCAGATATTTCATGACCCAACTAGGTAACTTCATCAGTGCCAGAAGAGAGTGGGTTTCTTTTCTGTTTATATTCAATAACAAGCTACTGTGTATAAACAAGGAGCAAACCCCCTGATCCATTAGCACTGATGAAGTCATTATTGGGAAATGTATCATCTGCAAGGACCATCCAGCTCTGAGAGAACAAAGGACGGCACATAAAGGAGGAGAGAACAGGAAAGATGGAATTGGTCCACTCCACAAAGCTCAAGTATCTTCAGAGTACTTGACAAATGTACTCAAACATCAGGATTAGAAGTGGCACACCATCTCTTGATCTGGGTTTTATGCAAGGCAACCTCCAGTTCGTAGACTCTTTAGGACAATAACATTCTCCTTCCAGTTCAGTGGCTGCCTTGTCCAGCTTGAAATAATCTTCCGAGTTTATCCCAGCCGGCTATCCTTATCCTGGGTATAAGAAAGGGTTAGAGTGGGAAATGCCAAATGAAAGAAACAAAGGCGTAAACTACTTTCTATTCTGAAACACATTCGCTCATTTTCTTCAGACGCTGGAACATTCTGGATCCGTTCAAGCGTTCTAATTTTTTAATCTTCTTTTCTACACAAGAATAATTAGCACAATATGCTTATGGTTTAAAAGGATTTCTTTGTCTGTGGGACTAATTCAGAACATTATTTTCTGATTCTCTCTTTCTCTCTCTCCCTCCCTCCCTCCCTCCTCCCCATCAAAGAACACAACAGAATAACAGAGTTGGAAGGGACCTTGGAGGTCTTCTAGTCCAACCCCCAAGCTTAGGCAGGAGACCATCTACCATTTCAGATAAACGGTTTCCAATCTCTTTTTTTAAAACTTCCAGTGTTGGAGCATTTACAACTTCTGGAGGCAAGTTAACTTTGGTTCTTTGGGATCAATCATAAACTTAAAGCAATATTCAATTCGTAAAAGAGCTGGAAAGGACTTTGGAGATCTTTTAGTCCAACACCCTGGTTAAGCAGGAGGTCCTATGCCATTTCAGACAAATGGCTGTCCAGTCTCTTCTTGAAAACCTTCAGTGATGGAGCACTTACAACTTCTGAAGGCAAGTCGTTCCATTGGTTAATTGTTCTCACTGTTAGGAAGCTTCTCCTTAGTTCCAGGTTGCTTCTCTCCTTGATTAGTATCCATCCATTGTTTCTTATCCTGCCTTCAGGTACTTTGGAAAATAAATAGATCTCCCCTCTTCTTTGTGGCAGCCCCTCAAATACTGCTATCATGTCACCCCTAGTCCTTCTTTTCTGGTGACTGGCTATATCCAGTTCCTGCAATCATTGTGTAAGCTATTATATCGGAACAAACCAGCTGATCAAGGACGGAGCTGTAAGAACGGACAGTGAAACTCCCCCAAAGACGCCAATTCTCAAAGCAGTTTCCAAAACATCGAAAACAAATATTGAAGAACCGTTGAAGGGTGAGAGCGCTAGAGATATGGGAAAACTGTTGGCTTTGTGTAGGAATATTCAGGTCCAGCTTTGCTTACGCTGTAACTACTTGATTTTAGTAAAAGTAATATCTTGCTCCAAAAGTGGAGTAGAGGGTCTTCCTTCCCTAAATGTACACGTGTCAAGATTGAATCCCTTTTGAATCTTTTGAGTCTTATCGCTATTCAACTTGCCAAAGAACTGGGAGGGGGGAGAGAAGGATGAGATGGAATGCAGATGCTTCAAAGACTGTGGGAATCAAGAACCCACCAAGATCACTGTCGCAGGTGTCTGACAAAGAAATGAACTGTTCTCAAAACAAAAGGACGATTCATAATCGGGCCACGTGAACATCCATGGATGGGGAGAAAGGGAAGCTATTGTTTAACCATGCAAACATTGTGCGAGAAAACCAGAACTCTGGTTTTGATTCTTCAGTACCAAAATGATGTATCCAATAAAGTTTTGCTTTTGGGAATGTCTATGGAGATTCTCAGTCATCCAGGTAATGATTATCCCAAAGGTACTTTTTTCAAAAGGCAAGTGGACTTTCTGGTTTTTCTTTGAAGACATTTCACTTCTCATCAAAGAAGCTTCTTCAACTCTGACAGGATGAAGGGGAATGGAAGGATTTATATTCCTTGGAGTTAGCTGGTCATTTGCATTATTTTAGCAGGTCGTTAAGGTCACCTGGAGGTTTGTCTGTGTCATCAGGGTTACCTGAGTGGTGCAAATAGGTGTGGAGCCTTCTTGGAACTGTTGAAAGGACCGTGTTGTAGATTGGAGATAGATGATGTTGTATCCCTCCCCCTCTCTTGAGAGAGGATGGTTCAATTTTGACATAGATGGCCTCTTTGATCCTTCTGTCAAACCAGTGGTCCTCTCTGTCCATAATGTGGACTTTGCTCACTTCAAAAGAGTGGCCTATGTCTTTTAAATGCAGATAGACTGCTGAATCTAGTCCTGATGTGTTTGTTCACCTATGTTGTGCCATGCGTTTTTGAAGTGGTTGTTTTGTTTCCCCAATGTACAGATCTGCACATGGCTCACTGCATTCCTCAGAAGGTCTACTTCTCTTGAATTTGCTAGTCGGACTGTTGACATTAAACCAGCGCAACAATAATATAATAATATAACAATGATTTAGGAAGCTCCGTATCTCAGGCAAACCTCCCAACAATCAAGAAGAGAAATTGTCTCAACTTTTTTAAAAAAAATGGCATAAAGAAAAACAAAAAGGACAGTGGAAGAGAATAAGATATAAAATCCAAGACCCTGGTAGAGGCTGGATTTTCCCTGATCCAACTATCCCTACCAGGATTAATGAAATCGGTCCATAGCATGGCAGCTCCTTTTGCTAAATGGAACTCCAGAAACCACAGATAGACACGGCAAAATCCCCAAGCTCTTTTTTTTTGCAAGCAACTGAACCTTTCAGAGCTAATGCCAAAAAAAGCCAATGCAATCCTAAATTGTATTAACAGAGGGATACAATCAAGATCAAGGGAGGTACTAATACCACTCTACAAAGCCTTAGTAAAGCCACACCTAGAATACTGCATCCAGTCATGGCCACCACACTATAAAAAGATGTTGAGACTCTAGAAAAAGTGCAGAGAAGAGCAACAAAGATGATGAGGGAACTGGAGGCTAAAACATACGAAGAACGGTTGCAGGAACTGGGCATGGCTAGTCTAGTGAAGAGAAGGACCAGGGGAGACATGATAGCAGTCTTCCAATATTTGAGGGGCTGCCACAGAGAGGAGGGGGTCAAGCTCTTTTCCAAAGTACCTGAAGGCCAGATAAGGAATAATGGATGGGAACTGACCAAAGAGAGATTCAACCTAGAAATAAGGATAATTTTTCTGACAGTAAGAGCAATCAACCCATGGAACAGAAGTTGCCTTTGGAAGTTGTGGGAGCTTCATCACTGGAAGCTTTCAAGAAGAGACTGGACTGCCATCTGTCAGAAATGGTGTAGGGGGGTTGGACTAGATGACCTACAAGGCCCCTTCCAACTCTGATAATCTCTTAAAGATCTGTTAAAGGAAGCTTTCAAGAAGAGACTGGGCTGCCTTCTGTCAGAAATGGGATAGGGCCGTGATGGCGAACCTATGGCACGCGTGCCACAGGTGGCACGTGGAGCCATATCAGTGGGCACGCGAGTGTTGCCCTATCTCAGCGCCGGCCAGCTGATTTTCGGGCCTTCCGCGCCCACTGGAAGTTGGGAAACAGGCTATTTCTGGCCTCCAGAGGGCCTCCAGGGGGCTGGGGAAGGCTGTTTTCGCCCTCCCCAGCTCCTAGAAAGGCTCTGGAGCCTGAGGAGGGTGAAAAACGGGCCTTGCAGTCCCATCAGAAGTCGGCAAATGGGCCGTTTCCAGCCTCCGGGGGGATGGGGAAGGCTGTTTTTGCCCTCCCCAGGCTCCAAGAAAGCATCTGGAGCCTGGGGAGGGCAAAAAATGGGCCTACTGGGCCCACTGTGCCATCATGTGCCAAAAGTGGGGGGAGCGCACGGGTGTCGGGCACGCATGCGTGGGGGGCAGGGTGCACTGAATTATGGGTGTGGGCACACGTGGGCACGACCCCCCTGCGCTCCCCCCGCTTTTGGCACACAACGGCAAAAACGTTAGCCATCCCTGGGATAGGGTCTCCTGCTTGGGCAGGGGGTTGGACTAGATGACCTACAAGGTCCCTTCCAACTCTGTTAACCTGTTAAATCTGTTTATCTCCTCTTCCCCACTCCTCTCTCTTTTTTATTTTTCTTTTTCTGCAGAAGCTTCTTCTATTCTTTCACCCTGGACACACCGTGCAGGCAGAAATCTCCCCTCCCTTGTGTCTTTCATCACCGCAGCCCTTCCTGCATCCAGACAAGTCCTCCGGGAACTCAAAAGTTAGCTAGGCAAGTTTTTATTATTATTATTATTTATTTATTTGCCAGACTCCTGCTGAGAGTTGGCATTTCACTAGGCGGGTTGGGGTAATTGCTAAGAATTAAAACTGATTCAATTAAATCCCTTCTCCGTTCAGGTTTGCACCTCCTCCACCTTGCTCCTTCTCCTCTCCTTCCCCCCACTTCTCTTCCTTTGCTTTTAGGGATGGAGGTAACGATGCTGCGGGCTTCCACCGTGCCTGGCAGCCTTTCATTTCTTTCTCGGCAGGCGGTAAGAAGCCAGACTGAAAAGCCACTTCTGTTTTTTTTCTTCTTTTTCCTGTACAGGAGGCTGCGATTATCTTGTCCAGAGCAACCTGTGCGTTTCTCTCCTTTGTTTTGTTTTTTTTGAAAGCAAATTTGGGATGAGTGGAGAATTGCCTGAGCGATTTCACAGATGGCGGGGAAGCAAATTTAGCACGCAGGTGCTAAATAAAGACCCCGCAATCTTAGCACGCAACTGCAGGTCTATCTTTGTGAACAGGGAGGCTTCGGGGACTGTCACCTTCTCCCCCAAAGAGCAGCAGAATTGGGAAACTGCTGGGAATAAAATAACTATCTACCTTTGCCATCTGCATTTGCTAGAAGTGTACCCTATTCATACGTCCGTAGTTTTGAAAAGGTTGAGCACGTGCACTTCAGCAAGGGGTCTGTGAGAAAATTCACTGCTTAAATGTCTACATAAAAGTACTCTATATGCCTGTTCTGCATGTTGGGTGATAGTTTATATTGCACAGAAATGCCCACAAAAACTTGGAAGGAATGGGAGGAGGAGGAGGAGGAGGAGGAGGAGGAGGAGGGGGGGGGCGCGACAATGACTGTGTGGTTCTTGGTGTTCTCTGAGCATGGTTGTGTTCTTGCAAATGTTTCACTACCAAAGCAGGTAACATCATCAGGGAAGGGAAGGGAGGGGAGGGAAGGGAAGGGAAGGGAGGGGAGGGGAGGGGGGGAGGGAGGGAGGAAGGGAGGAAAGAAGGAATTGAGGGAGGGAGGAAGAAATGAGGGAGGGTGGGAGAGAGGGGAAGGAAGGAAGGAAGGAAGGAAGGAAGGAAGGAAGGAAGGAAGGAAGGAATTGAGGGAGGGAGGGAGGGAGGAAGAGGAGGAGGAAGGAGAAGGGGAAAAAGGAAAAGAAAGGAGGGGAGGGGAGGGGAGGGGAGAGAAGAGAAGAGAAGAGAAGAGAAGAGAAGAGAAGAGAAGAGAAGAGAAGAGAAGAGAAGAGAAGAGAAGAGAAGAGAAGGAAGCTAAAGGGGGAAAGGAAAGGAAAGGAAAGGAAAGGAAAGGAAAGGAAAGGAAAGGAAAGGAAAGGAAAGGAAAGGAAAGGAAAGGAAGACAATTTAAAACATTGAGACATTTTAAGATTTGGTTGGCTCCTATGCTTCTAGCCTTCAGGAAGGCATTGAAGGCCAAATATTGTATCAGAGCCTCGGGCCCCAGATGTGTGATGGAACTCACGTCCTCCCTATGCTGGGAGTTTTTTTTATGATTCTTTTGGAGCTGTGCATTCGGTCTTGTGGGCTACATTTTTTAGCAATTTTCTGGGTCTCTGCAATACTTTAATCCTTACAATAATATAATCCATCATAATAATTGGAGATAGTGGTAGAGAAGAGAACTAGCTGGAGAAAATCACAAAATACAAAGATCCTCAAATAGAACGAGTGTGGCAGAAGAAATATAAATATAAATAAATAAATTCTAATCCTGCCTTAACCAGGAAAGCCAGTTGGCTGATCTTGATCCAGTCCCTCAGCCCAACTCACTTCACAAGGTT
Source organism: Pantherophis guttatus (assembly GCF_059756535.1). Classification (NCBI taxonomy): domain Eukaryota; kingdom Metazoa; phylum Chordata; class Lepidosauria; order Squamata; family Colubridae; genus Pantherophis; species Pantherophis guttatus. The sequence goes on from NC_142064.1 coordinate 5,266,091, forward strand.
GTGATTGTGGGGAAAATAGGGGGGGGGGGTGTCCTCCACCCTTGACTGGTTTGTAAAAATAATAAAGGTGCTATACAAATAAATAAATAAAATGCATAATTCCACACCACAAGGGAACAGCCATCTTAGCTCCTGCAGAGCAAGGTAAATATCAGATGGAAACCCAGTAGTTTGAAGTGGGAGCTTCATCCCTGGAAGCTTTCAAGAAGAGACTGGAACTGCCATCTGTCAGAAATGGTGTAGGGTCTCCTGTTTGGGCGGGGGTTGGACTAGATGACCTCCAACTCTGTTAATCTGTTAAATTTGTTTCCTTAAGTAGGTTGTCCTTTACAATGTCCTTTTTTTCTCCTCCTATTTTCATTCTGTTTCCCGGCTCATCTACCTTCGCTTGATAATAAGTAAAAGAATGAGTAGGCTTGGCTTTAAATATAACTGCTTGCAGAAAGGAATTGGAAGGGGGCAGTGATACCCTAAGGGGAAATTTCAACTCAGGAGTGCTGACCTTTCCGAGAAAGCAAATTAAATTATCTTCCTCATCTTTTACTAGGGCTGTGACATCATTAAAATTCACGTTACCGAGGAGCGTATTTTGTTTTGTATTCATAACCTTAAACCAAAATTAATCAGCTGTCACACAGAGTTAACATAGTTGTTAATGGTGCCAGACCAATACACACACACACACACACACACACACACACACACACACATATACATATGGAAGAAGAAGAAAGAATGTTCTGCATACTTTTTTTTTTTAGACAAGGTATGATTAAATGTCTATGGAGAACTGAAGAACTGAAAGTCGATGGATGTTAGGATATGGTTTGAGCCTAACAAGTTGTCCAGGCAATATGTATGTTCTATGACTTTAATATGAATATGTATTGTGTGACTTTAAAGTTTTCCTGCTGATTCATTGTAATGCTGAGTCATGCTGTAATTAAATAATCACTGGTTGTGAACGTATTTAAGAAAGGTACTGTAAAGTATTCAGTTGATGATAAGCTACCATTGTGTGAAGAGTTGCTATCCATTGTGCTATCATCGGTTGGATGGATCTGCTACCATCGTGGTTTGTGAACCAGAGTGAGTTTGTTATTCTCACCAACTACTGTTTGTGTGGTAAGAAGATTTTTGTATCACTGGACTGATTTAACTGGCAAAGACTTGGATTGATTTAAAGACTATGAGATTGTTTTTTCACTATAAAGTAAACTTTTGATAAACCAGTTTGCACATCTCTTATTCATTGCTCTCAGCAACGTTTCTCTGTGCTCTACACTCTGCTGGTTGGTAACACAACAACAATATACTTAACAATGGAGATTCTCAATCATTCAGGTCATATTTGTCCCAAAAGTGCTTTTTTCAAGAGGCAACTGGACTTCATTGTTTTTCTTTGAGGACGTTTCACTTCTCATCCTAAAAGCAATGGGTGGAAACTAATCAAGGAGAGAAGCAACTTAGAACTAAGGAGAAATTTCCTGACAGTTGGAACCATTAATCAGTGGAACAACTTGTCTCCAGAAGTTGTGAATGCTCCAACACTGGAAGTTTTTAAGAAGAGATTGGACAACAGTTTCTCTGAAATTGTACATGGCTTCCTGCCTAAGCAGGGGGTTGGACTAGAAGACCTCCAAGGTCCCTTCCAACTCTTGTATTCTAAGCTTCTTCAGCTCTGACTGAATGGTGGGGAATGGAAGGATTTTATATTCCTTGAAGAACTGAAAAACTGTCAGAACTGAAGAAGCTTCTTGAATGAGAAGCGAAATGTCTTCCAGGAAAAACAATGTTTTAGGTTACTTTTTGAAAAAGCACCCTTGAGACAAGAACTGCACAGGCACTATAATGTCCCTTACATGAGAAATGAATTCACCGAATCTGCTCTTCTAAGCTGATCGCCCACAGAGAGGAGTTATTGTTGGTTCTCCATAATTGTGAAGTTCATGGAGAATGGCCCCAGAAAACAGGACTTCCTTCAATTGTGGTCTCCAGTTTATGGAATCCATAATTCTCCATAATATGAATTATGGTGAATGGGAGAGAAGGAGAGAGAAAGGGAGAGGGAGGGAGACAGGTATGGAGGGAGGGAGGGAGGGAGGGAGGGAGGGAGAGAGAGAGAGAAAGAAAGAAAGAAAGAAAGAAAGAAAGAAAGAAAGAAAGAAAGAAAGAAGAAAGAAGAAAGAAAGAAAGAAAGAAAGAAAGAAAGAAAGAAAGAAAGAAAGAAAGAAAGAAAGGGACGGAGAATGAGAGAGAGTGGGAGAGGGGGGGGAGAGAGAGAGAGAGAAATATTTTTTGAATGGATTTCTTCACATCCACCCCCTTCCCCTTGCTATAAACAGTTGCTTATTTGAATCAATTCCACGTTGTGGGAATCAAATTATTTAAATTATTCAAGAACTAAGTGTGCTGAAATCCAGGCGGGCTCAGTTTGCAGAACATTTCTGACTATTAGACATTCTAGCCAGCAGTCAGGAGAGGGAAAGCAACTGGACAGTTGCCAAGCGAGAGAGCACCTTGTGCCTCTTACATACCAACGATGGAAAGGCAGTTTGGGTTTCTGGGTAGCAGTTCTTGTATCTCTACTTTTGTTAGAATACAGGATAATAGAGTTGGAAGGGATCTTGGAGAACTTCTAATCCAACCCCCTGCTCAGGAAGGAGACACTACATCTTTCCAGACTAATAGCCATCCAACCTCTTCTTGAAAACCTCCATCACAACTTCTGGAGGCAAGTCGTTCCATTGATTAATTGTTCTCGTTGTCAGGAAATTTCTCCTTAGTTCCAGGTTGCTTCTCTCCTTGATTAGTTTCCATCTGTTGCTTCTTGACCTGCTTTCGGGTGCTTTCAAGAATAGGTTGGCCCAAGGGTGAAATTCAGCAGGTTCTGACAGGTTCTAGAGAACTGGTAGCGGAAATTTTGAGCATTTCGGAGAACCGGAAGAAAAAATTTTGTGTAGTCCGAGAACTGGCAAGTACCACCTCTGGCTGGCCCCAGAGTGGGGTGGGAATGGAGATTTTGCAATATCCTTCGCCTAGGAGTGGGAGGGAATGGGGATTTTGCAGTATCGTTCCCCTGGAATGGGGTGGAAATGGAGATTTTGCAGTATCGTTCCCCTGGAGTGGGGTGGGAATGGAGATTTTGCAGTATTCTTCCCTTGCCATGCCCACCAAGCCACGCCCACAGAACCGGTAGTAAAAAAAAAATTGGATTTCACCACTGGGTTGGCCCCTTCATATTTGTGGCAGCCCCTTGTATATTGGAAGATTGCTGTCACATCACCCCCTAATCCTTCCCTTGGTTAGATCAAACATACCCAGTTCCTCCATTCATTGTATGCTTTAGCAATAGCAATAGCTCTTAGACTTATACACCGCTTTACAGTGCTTTACAGCCCTCTCTAAGCGGTTTACAGAGTCAGCATATTGCTCCCAACAATCTGGGTCCTTATTTTACCGACCTCGGAAGGATGGAAGACTGAGTCCAACCTTGAGCCTGGTGAGATTCGAACTGCCAAATTGCAGGCAGCCGGCAGTCAGCAGAAGTAGCCTGCAGTACTGCATTCTAACCACTGCGCCACCGTGGCTCATTTAGGCTCCAGACCCCTAAACGGTCAAACTTCAGCATAAATATAGGCACACAAATTCACCAGCTCAGCTCAGGGGAACAAAGGAGTATTCTAGAAATAAGGAGAACTTCGGTGTTGACGGTGAGAACAATCAGTCATGGAATGCTTTGTTTCCAGGTATTGTGGGTGCTCCATCACTGCAGGTTTTCAAGATTGGACGGTCACTTGTCTGAATTGGTAAAGGGTCTCCTACATGATCGGGAGGTTGGACCAGAAGACCTCAAAAGTCCCTTCCAGCTCGATTATTCTATGTTCTGTGTTATTTGTTATTCCTGTTCTATCTTATTTGTATGCCCTTATGGGAAAGGAACAAGACAAATCAACCAAATATTTTTGTGTTAGAAATATGCTTTGCGTGCACAACTGAATGTAACCGTACTCCAATTGTTCAACCGTATTGCATGAAATCTCTGTCCCAAATTCCAGATGTTATGGATGAAAATATTAAAATTCTACAGCGTATCGGTCCTCATTAGCCAGATTGAGATAGTATACAATCTTCCCCAACGTGGCATTTTCTGGGTATCAGCATATAGGTAAGAATTTCTAGCTAAACTCACCAATTCAGATAGCAAGAATCACCTCACAGCAACACGGGTGGCAAAGGAAAGTAATGAATAAATTAATCAGAAATAGAAATACATGTTGGGCAAAGTTGTTGCTAGCAATACCAGTTTCTGTGTTTTCGTATCATCCCAGATCAATCCACCACAGGCCTTTTCATCAAAGAACCTGGATTATAATTTATCATGCTGGTCAGGGTTGGGGGGTGGAGAGGAGGAAGGGAGAGGGATATGGAGAGCCATTGTATTATTTGTGGCAACATAAGGACTCTAAGATGATGAAACATTTAACTCTGCCACTCAGTGGAAAGGGAGGAGGAGGAGGAGGAGGAGAAACAAGAAGAGCAGGAAAGGGAGAGGAGGAGGAAGAAGAGGAGGGGAAAAGAAACAGGAAGAAGAGAAGGAGGAGAAACAGCAGGAGGAGGAGAGGGAGAGAAGGAAGAGGAGGAGGAGGAGGAAGAAGAAGAGGATGGGGAGAAGATACAGGAGGAAGAGGAGAAACAGGAGGAGAAACAGAAGAAGGAGAAGGAGAGAAGGAGAAGGAGGAGAAGGGGAAGGAGAAGGCAAAGGAGAGAAGGAGAAGGAGAGAAGGTGAAGGAGAGAAGGAGAAGGAGAAAGGAGAAAGGAGAAGGAGAAGGAGAAGGAGAAGGGGTGAAGGAGTGAAGGAGAAGGAGAAGGAATGAAGGAGAAGGAGAAGGAGAGAAGAAGGAGAAGACTGTATGGGAAGACATTTCATTATAGCATCCCCTAAAGTGGGCCGAGCCCGAGGGTCTTTTTTAAAAAAAATAAAAGAAAACAAAAGAAAGGGCAGGAGGGAGGACTGTGGGGCGACCCAGCCGTCTTGCAAAGTTGCAACTAATCTCCTAACGCAGGGAGGACACAAAAGGCTGTAAGTGAAGCTTCCCTTGATCACACGAGCAATTACTGGCAATTTGTTCTGGCCAGTAAAACTTCTGATATTATAGTTGCTGAGTAATTTATCATCAAAGTTTAATGTGGAAACAGGTGACTATGTAATCATCAATCTAGGAACAGAAATAGAATCGTTATTATTTCTGCCTGAAGAGACTTTTGCGTCTTCTCCTGCCTCCCGGCTGCACGCCTTCCTTTCTGTCAATTGACTTAACGGCCGAAAGGCTCTTCATCACATCACCATGAATGATAAAACCTCTATTAAATATTCATAAAAGTTTTGAAATGAATGTGCGATAGAGATGAAAGCCGGGCTAATTTAAATGCCTACTAGACCTGTCTTAATTACAGAGGTAAAATGAGATATAAAAATTATAGCGGCGAGGAAAGGAGAGGGTGGGGAAGTCAAACAGATCAATCCAGACATTATGGGAAGCTTTTGGAGGAAGGTGATTTACGATCGATAAAGTCGGAGACTTGTGTGAAAAAATAAAATAAAATAAAATTACTCATAGGGGTTGAGTATGTGGATGTATGTGCGTTGAAAGAAGTTTGTTTTAGCCGAGTCGCTTTTCCGTTCTGTTCTGGTTTTTGTTGGAAAAGATCAGGAAGAGCTGGGTGGTGGAGTTAAATGGGTCATCGGTTTAGAGTCCTTGTGTTGCCACAAACGATCCTTCTTCAACGAATTGTCAACTTTGAAGTGAGCCTGGCTGGAATGCAAAGAATCCAAAGAAAGGATAATAAGGGAGAACATAGTTAGATGGGGGCGGGGTGGGGGTGGGGGTTGTAGCCAAAACAAAATAGTTTCCCGTGGGAATCAAGGACATTCCAACAGGTGGCTGGAAGAAGGAGGGGTGAAGTAACCAGGTAACCAGCCAGCACCTTGATTGGACAATGTGACTGATTGTTTGGGACAAGGGGGAAACTTTCATTTTTAAATTAGGTGAAAACCGTGGGAGCTTTCAGAGTCGGTTTTTCCCATACCATTTCAGAGATGGGGGAGGGAGGGAGAGAGAGAAAGAGAGAAAAGAGTTTTGTGGTTGTTTTTTTACAACCGGTTCTCTGCCCTAATGATCAGCTGGGTAGGCATTGCTAGGAGGTCATTTGACTGGGTGGGAGTGAGTGATGTGGAGTTGGCCACACCCACCCAGGTTTTGTGGCTCTTTGAGTGTTTAAGGTTGCAGACCCCTGGTCTAGTGTTAATTTTTATGTTAATCTCTGCTCATCTGGCTATTGATTGCTGATACAGAGGTGTTTGTTTGCCTTTTGGCTTTCTGATTGTCTCTTTTGAATAGTATGTAGATATTGTTTATCTCTATGTTCCTGTTGATGGCCAATTTGTCTGAGTGCCAGGCTCAGAATTCCAGCTTGCAGGGTGCATGAGAAGAGATAAGTTAGGAACAAGAATACAACAAGGTGGAGTTCAGATCTTCTTCCTCGTTCACTAACTATCTCTAACATGAAACACCCCCATTGGGTGTCCCGGGGCCAATTGCCAACCTGATCTTGAAACCCTTTCAGAAGAACCCGGAGGGTGGGGGTGATTTCATCTCAAGGGGCCCCATGTTCTAGTAGGCAGGAGTTACAGCAGAAAAGGTTTTTCTCCTGGACTCTGCAAAGCTGGAATTCTGAGTCTGGCACTCAGGCAAATTGGCCATCAACGGACACATAGAGATAAACAACATCTACATACTATTCAGAATAGACAATAAAAAAAACCAAACAGGAAACGAACACCTCCTCACCAGCAATCAATAGCTAGATGAGCAGAGATTAACGCCAAGATTAACACTAGACCAACAACCAAGAAGCAAACAATACCCCAATCAGGGAACTACCAATGCAGACAAACAAGCTAACAGTAAACAATAATCTAATCAAGAAACCACCAAGATCACCCCCACCAACACTGACAGGGTAAGCCACTCATATATATATAAAAGAGAGCAAACCCCACTCCCTTCCAGCACTGATGATGTTACCCTTTGGGTAATAAAATATCTGCAAGAAAACAACCAAACTTAGAGACCCCACAGTCCTCCCCTCCCCACTTCTTCTCCACTCCACACACCCTACTCCCTTTTAACATTGATGACATTACTAGTTGGATAATAACATATCTGCAAGAAAACAATCAAGCTCAGGGAGTCCCAAGGACTCCACAGTCCTCCTTCTCCTCCTCTTCCTCCTCTTCCTCCTCTTCCTCTTCCTCCTCCTCCTCCTCCTCCTCCTCCTCCTCCTCCTCCTCCTCCTCCTCCTCCTCCTCCTCCAGCCCACTTCTTCTCTAATCCATACACTCTACTCCCTTCTAACATTGATGATGTTACCTAGTTGGGTAATAACACATCTTCAAGAAAACAACCCAGCTCAGAGCGTCCCAAACACACCACAGCCCTCCGCCTCCCCCTCCTCCCCCTCCCCACTCTCTTCTAGCACCAAAGATATGACCTAGTTGGGTAATGAAACATCTGCAAGAAAACCACCAAGTTCAGAGAACACCAAGGACCCCACAGTTCAACCCTGAGCTACAAATATTCCCTTCTATCAGTAAGTTTTAAATGGGCTGACATTAGTAGCAGAACAGGATTCACTGCTATCCATGTTTGCTGGTGTCGAGACTGCTTTGCTATGACAGATGAAATGTCTTCTCCAATAACATTAGTTAGGATTTAATTGCACAGGTTTGGCATGGATTTTTGTCCCCTCCTTTCAAAAAATAGCTTTCTCGTTTTTATGTTATCTTTCACCACCCTTCATTCATTTCTCTTCCTGCCCTTCTGGGTGATTTTTCTCAACAAGCCAGGAGTGAATCTCAAGCTGGTGAGTACCTCTGAGAGAAGGGCTGACTATTTTGCACACTTCAAACTTCACTTTAACTTCAGTTCCCAGAATTCTTCAGTCACCATGTGTTGGGCCCAAAACCAAGGAGCCTTGGTAGTACAGTGGTCTAAAGCACCCTGTTATTAAGACCAGCTGCCTGCAATTACTGCAGGTTCAAATCTCTCCAGGCGCAAGGTTGACTCAGCCTTCCATCCTTTCTATGGTAGGTAAATTGAGGACCCAGTTGTGGGGGCAATAAGCTGACTTTGTATAAATATACAAAAGGATGAAGGCTATTGCTTAGCGCATTGTAAGCTGCCCTGAGTCTCCGGAGAAGGGCAGCATATAAATTAAATTAAAAAAACAAAACAAACCAAGAAATGATACATGATGACTCTTCCAAACTGTTGTTTCAGACCTACAGACTGAATCTTGCCAAACTGAACACTCTATTATCTGCATCTACAATGTACTCTGTGAACTATTAGGCAGGAGCTGTCTTCACTCTCTTTCTCTCACACAATGTCAACTCGCAAAGCATCCCTGGCCTCCTCTCAAGTTGCCATAGGCAAGGGGAATGGGAAACCGACGAAGCAGTACTGCAGCCAAAGACAGGAGCACATTCCAAACATATCTTTCTCAAGGCCATCTCCCAGGGTTACCCACGTCAGCTGGAGGGGAGTGATGTCTACAACCCATGAAATTGCTCCATTGGCAAATGTGATTGATGACACACCCTGAGGGGAGGGGGAAAACAGGGTCATGTTTGGGGACGTAAATAGCGTGGGGTCAGAGTTGGCTTCATTTGGGAACGTGCTGACATGAAACTCCTAATAAATAACTGATTTCTTTTGAAGCTTGGCTCGAGGCTCATGATTTAATTAGGGCATCCATCAGAACCATGACACACATGATATCTGGGCTGAGTTTCCTCTTACTCCTCTGGATTACTCCCTCCTGGGGATCCACCTCCTCCCTACATTCCATCACATCATAAGTGGACTTCAACTCCCAGAGTTTCATCAGTCACCATGTGTCAGGCCCCAAAACTAAGAATGCCACATTCCAAGCTGAGATCTTTATTGTTTCACATCTAGAAACTAAATATTTCTTGATTGAGAACTTTGCTATCTGCATCTACCATATCATATACTTTGGGAATTATTAGGGAGGAACTGTCATCACCCTCTTTCCCTCACACATGATATTTGGGCTGAGTTCTCTCTTATTCCTCTGGAATGCACCTCCTCACTGCTGGGGATCCAACTCCTCCCTACATCCCATCACCTCATTTGTAGACTTGAAGTTCCAGAATTTATCAGCAACCATGTGTCAGACCCAAAGTCAAGAATGACACATGCACAATTCTTCCAAGCTGAGAGCTTTATTGTTTCACACCTGTAGACCAAATCTTGCCGGATTGAAGACTCTACTACCTACATCTACAAAATACTCTGGGAACTACTTGGGAAGAGCTCTCTTCCTATAACATTTGGACTGAGTTGCCTCTTACTTCTCTGGAATGCCTCCCTCTCTCCTGGGGATCCACCTCCTTTCTACATTCCATCACATCATGTGTGGACTTCAACTCCCAGAATCCATCAGTCCCCATGCATCAGATCCAAAGCTAAGAATGATGGTGATTCATCTAAGCTCACTCATCTAATTGTCCCATTCCTGTAGACTGAAGACTCTACTAGCTGCATCTTCAATATACTTGATGAACTATTAGGAAAGGACTGTCTTCAGTCTCTTCCTCTCACACATAACATCTGGACTGAGTTACCTCTATGGAATACACCCGTTCTGTCCTGGCAATCCATCTCATCATTTCATTTCATTACAGGAACCCCTGGGAAGTCTCATTGTTCTCATCACTCTCTGTAGGGACCTTCTATCTGAGGCAAAAGTAGTTTTATGCAAAACTCAATGATGCAGAATGGGACAACTTGCCACAGCCAACTTGCTGTAGCCAACTCCCATGTCCAACTCACCACAGCCAACTCACTGCAGAACAGTTTAACAATTCTATTTTAATGATTTAAAGTGAATAGAGACAATATTGTAATTTTTGCCATTCACTTTTCCTTTTATCTTCCTTCCCCCTTTTGCATCCTTTCTTCGGTGATTCTATTCCACTGTTTCTTTAATATTAGTCTAATTCTTATCCTGCAGCAAGTTGGTCATGGCAAATTGGTCATGGTAAGTTGGCCATGGCAAGTTGGTCATGGCAAGTTGGCCATGGCAAGTTGGTCATGGCAAGTTGGTCATGGCAAGTTAGTCATGGCAAGTTAGCCATGGCAAATTGGTCATGGTAACTTGGTCATGGCAAGTTGGCCATGGCAAGTTGGTCATGGCAAGTTGGCCATGGCAAGTTGGTCATGCCAAGTTGGCCATGGCAAGTTGGTCATGGCAAGTTGGTCACGGCATGTTGGCCATGGCAAGTTGGTCATGACAAGTTGGTCATGGCAAGTTGGTCATGGCAAGTTGGCCATGATGAGTTGGCCATGATGAGTTGGTTGTGACAAATTGTCATAGACCCCAAAGATGGGGAAGTTTAGGGTTAGCCTTTATTCTTCCATTATGCCTTCTCCAGAATCTGGGAATGTTGCCATTTATAACCCACACACTTTGCAAGAACTAAAAATACTCAAAGAGTGTGAACTCTTACTATTGGGATAGAAATATCTAAAACGATTGGCTAACACTGAAGATAATTTCTGACGGCATTCGGCTGTTTATCTTATGAATTGCTGGCTATTTCAGGACTTTAAATCCACATTTCTCAAAATTATGTTCACAAATCCTTTTAGCAGAACGGCTGATAATTCAAAACGTTACCTTACAGGTAAATGAGAAGGTCATTTGTTTTATAAATTTTCCCACAGGTATACATAGCAACATCTCTGCATAACTGGCGCCGATTGCCACTGGCAAAGTAAATTAACAGAAGTAGAAAGAAGAAGAGGGGGAAAAAAGGGGGAAAGGAAGGGGAAATCAGCTTGATGTTCAAAGGCATCTCTGCTTTCAGAAGAAAAAATGTCGAAAGGTTCAGTGCAGTGGTGGGTTTCAGATTTTGTTACCACTGGTTCAGCGTGCGTGCACACGCACGCTTCACTCGCGCACCTTCCACACATGCACCCGTCCTCAAAAACATGCCTAAATAGAACAGCATAGAGCCGGGGCGGGTGGGTGATTTCCGCTACCGATTCGCTCGAACCGGTCTCGAACTGGCTGAATACCACCTCTGGTTCAGTGTATCAGATGGAATTATCAGCCATCCGTGAGCCAAGCATCAAAGCAAATTTCATGGGTTTTTTTCCCCTCTTGAAAACAAAATAAAATGAAAGAGCATGCCTTGATTTCCAAGCAAGGCCTAAAAGACTTCATGGTGGGCTCTTCCAATCTCTTTCATGCTTCATAATTCTTTGGGGGCAAGAATTGTCATCGGCATCAAGCAAATGATTTTTGTACATGGCACATACGTTACTATCACATCCCAATCTTGGGGAAATCCGGATGAACAACTTCAACCGAGCCCCAAATGTCAATTGCTGAGCAAGAGGTCCTTCCATGAGTTTGGTCCCATTTTACGACCGTTCTTGCCACAGTTGTTAAGTGAATCACTGCAGTTCTTAAGTTAGTCGCATGGTTGTTGAGTGATTCCAGCTTTCTCATTGACTTGGCTTGTCAGAAGGTCGCCAAAAAGAGATCATGTGACCTCAGGGACACTGCAACTGTCATAAGTATAAGCCGGCTAAATAACAGGCTGTTATTTAGAATAGTATAAGAGAGTTGGAAGGGATCTTAGAGGTCTTCTAGTCCAACCCCCTGCTAAGGCAGGAAACCCTACAACACTTCAGATAAGTGGTTATCCAAAATCTTCTTTAAAATTTCCAATGTTGGAGCATTCACAATTTCTGGTGGCAAGTTCTTCCACTGATTAATTGTTTTAACTTCAGGAAATTGGAGCTAGATATGTCTAGTTTGATGAAAAGAAGGAACGGGGTGATAGCAGTCTTCCAATATTTGAAGGGCTGCCCCAAAGAAGAGGGAGTCAAACTATTCTCCAAAGCACCTGAGGGCAGGACAAGAAGCAATGGGTGGAAACTAATCAAGGAGAGAAGCATCCTAGGACTAAGGAGAAATTTCCTGACAGTGAGAACAATTAATAATTGAAACAACTTGCCTCCAGAAGTTGTGAATGCTCCAACACTGGAAGTTTTTAAGAAGATGTTGGATAACCATTTGTCTGAAGTGGTGTAGGGTTTCCTGCCTAAGCAGGGGGTTGGACTAGAAGACCTCCAAGGTCCCTTCCAACTCTGTTATTCTATTCTATTTTTTGAGGAGGAGCCAACCACAACAGCAGCATGTCAACTCATACCCAATTGCAATGGCCTTGCTGTTTATTGAGCAGCAACTAACAATCCACTATTTACCATGTTTCAAGCATGGGAAATCAAAGAGGGTTGCAATCAGGGGGGTCGTGAGGAAGGGGAAGGGCAACCAGCAAGCAAATAAAATGCATAACAATGCTGTTTTCGTCCACGTTGTTGGGCAAGCGCAGGTTTATCAAATATTGACAAACACGAAATGATTGTGATCAATCATTGTCAGTGGAGAACAGGTGCCCCCCTTTCTTTTACAAATGATCCAATTAAAGGAAACATGTTGGCTATAAAAGTCAAAATCAACAATGCACTATATACTGACAGCTCATCCAACTTCTAAAAAATCAATAGTGCATTCTTCTTCCAGATCGCACAAAGCCACACTAGCAACTTTCCCATCTCTTTAGTCAAATATGACACGGGATCCATCGATCAAAACTTAGTACTTATTGAACAGCAGCTCCTGAGGAATGCAAAGCGGAGGCCACTCTCTCTCTCGGCGGATTTTATTTGCGATCAAAAGTTTTAACTTACAGGTGCGGGACACTGGCCAGAGGGGTACGCCACACTCCGTTCGGTGGGATAAAACATGATTACAACAACGGCAGGTGGCTCACTTTAAAATTATACAGGACTTGAGTATTCATTCATTCATTCATTCATTCATTCATTCATTCATTCATTCATTTATTTATTTATTTATTTATTTATTTATTTATTTATTTATTTATTTATTTATTTATATGCTGCCCTTTTCCGGAGACTCAGGGCCTTCATACTTTTGTATATACCTGCTTAGTAGGGCTTTCGGGGGCCCCCTAAGTGGTGTTCTTTTTTATACAAAGTCAGTGTCAGGTTTTGTTGCTATCTTAAATAAACTTCATTTTCAAACGCAAAGTCTCTAATGAATCTTTTTTCTTTATTTAAGAATAGAGAACGACATTCCTGAACTCTGTTGCAGCCAAGATTGGCACCTCCTTCCACACCCCTCCCTTTCCGTTCTTCAACCCCAATGTCTCATTGGCCACTATGCAGATCCATCTCTTCGTCCCATGCACTTTCTTTTCACAGGAATTTCACCCCTCCCTCTGTTTCCCAAGTAACGCTATCTACTGAAGAGCCAGGAACCAGGTGAAAGTTCATCCCAGCATTAAGCAAGTCTTCCTGTGTCTTTTATGTCAGCGCTGAAAGAAATCACAAGTTGGAACGCTGACAGTCAGCTTATTGCCCCCACACTCCGGGTCCTCATTTTACCTACCTCGGAAGGATGGAAGGCTGAGTCAACCTTGAGCCTGGTGAGATTTGAACTTGCACTAATTGCAGGCAGCTGGTGTTACTTAACAGTGCTTTAGTCTGCTGCGCCACCAAGACTCTTGGTGAATAAGAGCCAAGGGTACCAAGATTGTGTAGATGCAGAGGTGTGTCAAACTTGATTTCATCGAGGGATGCCTCAGGGTTGTGTTTGACCTCAGGGCACCGGGGGTGGGGGGCATGGCCAGGGGGTGTGGCCAGCTCAATGTCACTCATGTCGGGGGTGCCTGCGGTGGCCGTAGTACCCTACCAGTCACAATGAGCTCACGAGCTCCATTTTCAGCTGCAATGCCCTCCGGCAACCCTCTGCCAGTGAAAATGGAGCTCGGGAGAGCGGTGGGCGGCCCTCGTCAGCTCCATTTTCAGCTGCGATGGCCTCCTGCAACCCTCTGCCACCAAAAATGGAGCTCTGCCAGAGAAAATGAGTTCACAAGCTCCATTTTCAGCTGTGATGGTCTCCGGCAACCCTCTGCCAGTGAAAACGGAGCTCGGGAGGGCTGCATGCGGCCCTCGTGAGCTCCGTTTTTGGCTGCGACAGCCTCCTGCAACCCTCTGCCAGCAAAAAGGGAGCTCGGAAGGGCTTCATGCAGGCCTCCTGAGCTCCGTTTTTGCTGGCAGAGGCCCCACAGGCCAGTCCTTTGCTGTTTCCAGGGTGGCCACATGGGCCAGATTTGAGCACCCCATGGGCCGAATCCAGCCCCCAGCCCTTGAGTTTGGCACCCCTTGTGTAGAGCATCCTAGGAAATGTGTGGGGGTCACAGTCAGGTTGTGGCTATAGCGTAGAGAAAGGGAGACATACAGGTAGTTCTTGACTTACAACTGCAACTGAGCCCAAAATTTATGTTGCTAAGTGAGTTCCCCTCCTCTTTTATGACCTTTCCTGCCACGGTTTTTAAGTGAATCCTTGCAAATGTCAAGTTAGCCACACGGTTGTTAAGTAAATCTGCCTTCCCCATTTGAGTTTGAGTTTACTTTATTGATTAGCCCTTGGGCTATATCAAAGTGCAGAGTTCAAGGCACAAATCATTACTAAAATCTGATCAAAACTATTTAAAATGGAATTGGATAAAATACAATTTAAAATGAACTTGAAATAAAATACGAGTTTAAATGAAATTGACTGTAACCTTGTTGCTGGTATCCTTAAGATTTACATTTATTGTTTCCTAGTATGATTTGATTGCTTATTTGTACCCTATGACTGTCATTAAGTGTTATACCTTATGATTCTTGACGAACGTATCTTTTCTTTTATGTACTCCAAGAACATATGCAGCAAGACAAATTCCTTGTGTGTCCAATTACACTTGGCCAATAAAGAATTCTATTCTATTCTATTCTATTCTATTCTATTCTATTCTATTCTATTCTATTCTATTCTATTCTATTCTATTCTATTCTATTTTATTCTATCCCATTCCATTCCATTCCACTCCATTCCATATTTTCTATTCTACTCTACTCTACTCTACTCTACTCTACTCTACTCTACTCTACTCTACTCTACTCTACTCTACTCTACTCTATTGGAATGAAATATGGTTTAAAATGAAATTGGAATAAAACACAATAATTTAATATATAGATAAATAAACTATGATAAAATTATATTTCGGTGTCACCTCTACAATCTACCTCAATCAGTCCCATGCCTTCCCCATTGACTTTGCTTGTCAAAAGTCCGCAAAAGGAGATCACGTGACCCCAGGACACTGCAACCGTCATAAGTACATGCCAGTTGCCAAGCATCCAAATTTTGATCATGTGATGCTGCAACGGTCATCAGTGTGGAAAATAGGTCACTTTTTTGTAACTTCGAACGGTTGCTAAAAGAACTGTTATAATTCGAAGACTACCTGATTCTAGTGCCAGGGAACTACTCTTCTGGTTTCTGGAGCTGCCATCAGTGGTGGGTTGCCCCCAGTTCGGCCCAGTTCACAAGAACTGGCAGTAAAACCAGCGGGAGCCCCCTCCCACCACCCCGGATGTCGTCATCGGTGATCTGCGCATGCGTGATCCCGTTGCAAACTGGTAGTAAAGGTAAGTAGAACCCATCCATGGCTCCCATGCATGCAAAGACCAGCTGGCCAGCGCACATTTCCGCACTGGAACCTGGAAGACCAACAGGCGATGGCTGGTGTGCCTAGAGAGATGGCTCTGCGTGCCATTTCCAGCACGCATGCTGTAGGTTCTCCATCCCTTGATCAAGGGATTGGCCCAGAAATCTCCAAGGTCCCTTCTCACTCTATCATTCTATGTTTTATGTTCTTTTAGTAAAATTTCACTGCTTTGGGTTCCGTTCTGTTTTGTGGGTCCTTCCTCCTCACCCTCAAAGCAAAAATATATTTATGGTTACCAGAGATATTAGGAACCTTATTACCTAACTTGTTGGGCTGGCAATATATAAACCCTCAATATAGCTTTAAGACTGCTGTATTGCATCATACCGTGTCCTGATTGGTTAGCTCTGTAGCCAAATCTCCTTAAGAGGGAGCTAGAAACATGGTTTGTTTCTCTTTGCTGTTCTTGCTCTCTGATATCTCTGAATGCTACTGTTTGCAAATCCAGAAGAACTGTTTATTATGAATGACTATGATGACTGGTAAGAAGACTTTGTTGTTGCATTATCCCTGGACTGTCATTTTGCTATCTCCTGCTTTATATGTGTATGATATGGACTGTTTATTGGGCTGTGCCTTACTATTTCCTAAAAGTAAGCACAACTCAGTGTATCTGTGTGTTGGCTGTGTTTATTCATAACTACTCTCAATCGCTTTCATGTGCACACCCTTGCTACTCAAGGGTTACTCTGCGAATTCCTTAACAAGAGATGCCTCTCTGTTGTCTTCTTTGTTCAAATATTCTCTTTTGAACAAAGCTTTCATTTCAGCCAAGATTCATTCCTCACTCGAACCTCTCCGCCTCTCCTGCAGGATGATATTAAATATAGAAAAAATAAAGTATAGATAGAAAAGACCCAGGCCCGTTCTTCTGCAGCCATATTCCCCTATGTCTATTTTTTACCACTTTGTGTCAAATGTTGTTCTTAATGATCCCACCGACGGGACTTGCAGCTTTGAGAAACAATAATAGATCATACCGTTATAGATGGTTTCTTCTGAAACTCAGCAGAAAGTGAATCTAGCTGAGTATCATCCTTTAAGGTTCACCGAAATGTTATCTTGGCCCAGCCAAGGTTTTTTTTAAGTCCAAAAGTTCACAGAAAGGGTATATGAAACGTTTCCTATTATTTTCGGAGACGTTTTGGCTTCACCCGAAAAATAATAGGGTAGGTTCAAGAGAGCTACAGTAGTGGCCAAAAAAGCTTTTGGGAAAAGTGTATTTTCTAAAACTAGCTAATAACCCCACTTTTCTTTTCTTTTTTTAGTAGTACCATAAAATTATATATCAATGGAAAGAGAATTTAATCAAGAATGTAATGCAATAACTTTTATAAAGGATTTGCTATTAGAATGGCAGTTACAGAAGAAAAGTGAAACGTAGAAAAAACGAGATATACAAAAATGATCACCATGTCAGTTAATCCTTAGTTGGGTAACCTTTAGCATGAATTATGAAGACGTTATGCCTTGCAATGTCTTCCCATGGAATAAACCAAGTCTTTTAGTTCTGCAGCTGTTATCGTGGGAAACCAAGATTGAATGATGGCTTCAATTAACTGGGTTTTATTGCTGGGTGGCTTCTGACTAACCCGTGGTCGGATCGACCCTGAGGCCACTACCCCGTGAGCCACCAGACCCCGTGTCATAGGGGGCCAGACCCATTATGAGGTGCAGCAAATCCTCAATTCGAGGTGGCACAGGAGACAACTCCAATATTTAATCAAGTGGAAGGGTTACCCCTTATCAGAGGCATCTTGGGTAAAGAGTCGAAACATCCAGGCTGATCGCCTTATAGCCAAATTTCATGCAGAAAATCCAAACAAGCCAGGTGGGGGGTCACATCCCTAAACTCTGCATCTGTACTCAAATTGTTTTGCTTTGGGTAGGTCGCCCTCGGGAAGTGAGGGGAGCTGAATGTCAACTTGCAAAGCTTTCAAGTTGCCATGAGCAGGAGGGAGAGAGAACTGATAGAGCTGATTGATTTCCCTAACTGAAGTGCATTCCATACATTCTTCCTGACCGCAATCAGAAGGAGGGCGTTGGATTTCACAGCCAGCCAAAGTGGTTAATTGGAGAATGTGATTTATGACATGGCCAGAGAGGAGGGGAGAGACAGGGTCATAGGGGAACATAAATCTACGTGGGATTAGTTCTAACTGCATCCAAATATTGCCGAAATGGTGCTTCTAATAAATGACTGTATTTCTTTTGAAGTTCAACTCATGGCTCATTAATTAATTAGGGCATCTTTCGGTTTCTTTAGTCGGCTTCATAGATTTTCAATTGGATGAAGGTCTGGGCTATTCCCAGGCTGTTCCAGCAGTGGAATAGGATTGTCTTGAAACTCCCCCCCCCAAAAAAATGGTGTTATTAGCCATCAAACCTCAAAAATATTTTTCCCAAAATGTTTCCACAATTTTGGCCACTACTGTAATTTAAAATTTTGGGATTGGTGCCAATCAAGAAGAATATATATCGCTCAGGGTGGAAATGAGGAGTCCTCGGTGCTCTCTAAGCTTGGTGGTTTTCTTGCAGATGTTTCATGACCTCGCTAGGGAACATCATCCATGCTAGTGGTGGAAATGTGTTTACAGGCAATTTTTCCCATTTCCATGTTTTCTGAAGCATTTCATGGTCATGTGTGGTACCCATAAAGGAGAATATTTGTAACTCAGGATTGAACTGAGGTGTCCATAGTGTACTCTGACCTTGATTCTTTCTTGCAGAGAATCAGAATGAGAATAGAATAAAGCTGGAAGAGATATTGGAGGTCTTCTAGTCCTTCCCCACCACCTCGGAGGCCCTCCAGAGGCCCAAAACGGCCTGTTTCCCAACTTCCGGTTGGACAGGAAGTGACATTTTTTTTGCTGTACCCAGCCTCCAGAGCCTCTCTAGGAGTCTCTGGAGGCTGGGTACAGCAAAAAACATCACTTCCTGTCCAACTGGAAGTTGGGAAATGGACCATTTCGGGCCTCCAGAGGGCTCCGAGGGGGTGGGGAAGGCTGTTTTCACCCTCCCCAGATGCATAGAGAGGATCTGGAGCCAGGTGAGAAAGAAAAACAGGCCGTCCCCACCCCTCAGGCCCTCCAGAGACAGGAAACAGCCTGCTTCCCTACTTCTAGTAGGCCCAGAAGGCCCGAAAATCAGCTGGCCAGGCCGCGCGCATGCACGCCACAGCTGACCTTGCGTGCCCATTGATATGTCAACGCGTGCCATAGGTTCGCCATCACGGAGCTAGCTGGTGCACATGTGCGTGCCAGAAACCCAGGTGGCTGGCGCATGCATGCGCACTGGCCAGATGGTTTTCGGGTTTCCAATGTTCCAGGGCATGCAAAAACCAGCTGGCTGGCACGCATGCATGTGGCAGAACCCGAGGGGCAGCTGTCAACAGCGCACGTGCCCACAGAGAGGGCTCTGCATTCCATAGGTTCGCCATCACGACTCTAGGTAGACAAAAATGCCAAATTGACTCTGAATATATGGCAGACTGAGCCAAGGACCATCCCTAATTTAAATAATATTGTTAAAAAATAGCTTGATGAGAAAGCTCTCTCTGTTGAAATGCTCCTCGGCGGATAAGCTTCCGCCATCCACTAAGATTTTTTTTTTTTAATATCCATTATGGTTTTAGGGTGGCAATCAATGGCATTATTCACTGGCATGGATAGCACCGATTCTGGGCAAAACAGTTTTCGGTTTTCCGAAAGAGGCAGCAGAAAAGGCATCTGGTGGGAAAGCTGCCTGCTCTAAAAAGGGCCCATTACTAGAAGCTTTGAATACAGTCGCCTCCTTGCATACATAAACGCATATATTAACGTTAATGCATTAAAACCGGGCGCATTAGGTGAAATAAAAATTACATCTGAAGCTACATTTATTACAAGTTTTCATGTGAGAGCAAATATGGATTTCTTCCTCGGAGGAGAGGCTGGTTATAATTATAATGTATACATACATAATACCAGACTGTTGATTACTCCTATCCCTCATTATAATGCTAGCTGGCTCCCGATTCTTATTGATGATCTTCGCCCATGTGCTGATTAGCCATGCCCAGAGCATGCTGCTTCTTGGAAGACGAAACTCTCACAGATTGTTCTGCATATAGTGGTATTTATTTATTTGCACAACCAGTCATTGCTCTTCTTCTGTCTTTCCTTCTCTCTTCCTCTCCTCTCCCATCCCCTCCCCTCCCCCTCTCCTCTCCTCTCCCTTCTCTCCTTTCCTCTCCTCTCTCCTCTCTTCTCTTCTCTTCTCTTCTCTCCCCTCCCCTCCCCTTCACCTCTCTCCTCCCCTCCCCTCTCTCTTCTCTTCTCTTCTCTTCTCTTCTCTTCTCTTCTCTTCTCTTCTCTTCCCTTCCCTTCCCTTCCCTTCCCTTCCCTTCTCTTCTCTTCTCTTCTCTTCTCTTCCCTTCCCTTCCCTTCCCTTCCCTTCCCTTCTCTTCTCTTCTCTTCTCTTCCCTCCCCTCCCCTCTCCCTTCTCTCCTCTGCTCTCCTCCTGTCCTCTCCTCTCTTCTCTTCTCTCCCCTCCCCTTCACCCCTCCCCTCTCCCTTCTCTTCTCTTCCCTCCCGTCCCCTCCTCCCCTCCCCTCCCCCTTCTCTCCTCTCCTCTCCTCTCTTCTCTTCTCTTCTCTCCCCTCCCCTTCATCCCTCCCCTCCCTTCTCTTCCCTCCCCTCCCCTCCTCCTCTCCCCTCCCCTCTCCCTTCTCTCCTCTCCTCTCCTCCCCCCCTGTCCTCTCCTCTCTTCTCTCCCCTCCCCTCCCCTTCACCCCTCCCCTCCCCTCTCCCTTCTCTTCTCTTCTCTTCTCTTCTCCTCTTCTCTTCTCTTCTCTTACCTTCTCTTCTCATCCCTTCCCTTCCCTCCCCTCCCCTCCTCCCTCCCCTCTCCCTTCTCTCCTCTCCTCTCCTCTCATCATTTCCTTACCTCTTTCTCTTCCCATTTCGCCACCTTCTCCTTCCTTCTCCTCCTTTTCTTTTTCCTTTCTTCTCCTCCTCCTTTCTTCTCCTCCTCCTTCTCCTCCTGTCCTCCTCCTCTCCTCCTCCTCCCGCTCCTCCTACTCTGACCCACAGATACTATTTGTCATCCCGTTACTTCATTCAGAATACATAACCATCACTGCAAACCAGGGGTGGTATTCACTTACCTTTGCTACCGGTTCGCAAATGTGAGCGTGCACATGTGGTTATCAGTGCTGCCAAGCCCTCGCCTCCTAAGTACCCGATAAGCTGGTGGTAAATCAGCAGTCCCATTGACTGACCAGGCTTCAATCTTTTTCCTGGCTGTTTTTGTACCTGCTGGGCCAACAATCTGTGTAGCTGCAAAATTGAATGTTTGTCCTTGTTCGTTGCAATGCGAGGCTACCAATGAGTTCTTTCTACTCCAGGTGACTGACCCAGATTGGACCCTGCAACATTATCCTGGGACACGTCTATTCGCCTTCATTCGTTGATCATTACGATTTATTATTTAAATTTTCCTCTCATCTTTATTGTCCTTTGAATATTTGGAATGAAAGATGGAGATTTTTTTCTAATTAATAAAATGCATGAATAAATCAAGCTAATGATTGATTTGTCTGCAGAGCCTGGATAGCTCTGCAGACAAAGGCACTGCAATTTAACACCAGCTGTCTACAATTAAAGTAAGTTCGAATCTCGCCAGGCTCAAGGTCGACTCAGCCTTCCATCCTTTCTAAGGTAGGTAAATTGAGGACCCAGATTGTGGGGGCAATAAGCTGACTTTGTATCAAAAAATATACAAAAGTATGAAGGCTATTGCTTAACGCACTGTAAGCCGCCCTGAGTCTCCGGAGAAGGGCGGCACATAAATCAAATTTAAAAAGTAGTAATAATAATGCTCATTTTCTTGCATGGCTCCCATGAATTTTAATACGGTTTCTTGTGAGAGTTTTGTTCTGCTGTTGGAGCCTTGAAACTTGATCTAATAGGTCAAGGGAAGCCAGAGTAAATGTAATGAACCAGTGGAGGGGAGGGGGAATATATAATTCCGTTGTTGGAAGAAACGTCCATCTGGGTTCAGTTCCAAGTGGGGAAAAGGACATTGGAAACATGGAGACTGTTTGGAAAGATGGTTTAATGGTGGACAGGATCACATGGCTTGAGATGCAAAAAAGGCACATGGGTGTGTGAGAGAGAGATTTATACCCTGTGTTGGGCTTTGAATTTGAGCTTATGTTCTGATTGGTTGTCAGAATCCCCTGGGGCCATGCAGGAGTAACTTTGTAGGTTGTCTGTGTCCCAGGCTTGGTTGACTCTTGCTGGGTGATGATGTAATGAAAGGGCTTTGGGCAATTCCTATTATGGCTCTGCTTGAAGGAGGTAGATCTTTGTTATGTAGAATAGACTGGCCCTGGCCTTAATGGCCCATTGATAAAGATGTGTGTGTGTGCTGAGTTTCTGCCTCCCTTTTAGGGAAAATATTCTGCCCTTTTAATATTTCCTAAAATATTTCATTTTTCTAGGAGAGGAGTGGGTTTTAACTTCCTACACCGTGAACTAACCCTCCATTTTTTTAAAAAACAACTAGCGCTAGCCTTCCATTTCGAAGATTTCTTAGGACATTTGGGGGGAAAAAAATGAAATTGCCCTCTATAGTAATGCTGCCTTTTGATTTCATTGCGCTGTATTTTACAGGAGACAAATAAAATCAGCCAGGTTCTTTCCTGGAAGAAAGAAAGAAAGAAAAAATAAAAGTGGAACAGCGAAAAGTAGCACCTCAAACGCTTCCAATATATTAAGGGCTAAGTGCAAATGAAATGAAATAAAATCCAGAGGTAAATAGATGCATCGGTAACAGCCTTGACTTCATTTTTTATTTTTTGGGGGAACAATAGCCATAAAATGAAGTTCACTCAACAAGTAAGGAAAGGGCATTGTGTCTTCTGTCGTACAAACAGCAGGAGGAAAAGTGGGAGAGTGTTCAGTGCCCCAGAGTTCATGGGGGGAAATGTTAGGAAAAGGGAGGGGGTGAGGAAGGAGGGGGTGTTTTGTAAATTCATAAATCTGCTCATCTTCAGATCCACCAGGTTTAGCTGAAAGTTATCTTAGATGGTTTCTCTCTCCTCTCTTGTATCTCCCTCTCTCTTTCTACCTTTCTTTCTCCCACCCTCCCATATCCCATTTTCCTTCCTTCCTTCCTCGCTCGCTCCCTCCTTTCTTTCACTCCTTCTTTCCTTTCCATCCTATCCCTCTTCCCCTCTTTCCCTCCCTCCTTTCATTCTTTTTTTCACTCTTCCTTCCCTCCCTCCCTCCTTCCTTTCTTTCCTTCCTTCCTTTCCATCCTTCCCTCTTTCCCTCCCTCCTTGCATTCTTTTTTCACTCTTTCCTCCCTCCCTCCCTTCCTCTCCTTCCTCCTTTCTTTCACCCCTTCCTCCCTCCCTCCCTCTCTCCCTCCTTTCTTTCTTTTTTTCACTCTTCCCTCCCTCCCGCCCTCTCCTTCCTCCCTTCCTCCCTCTCCTCCCTCCCTCCCTTCCCCCTCCCTCCCTCCCTCCTTTCTTTCACCCTTCCTTCCTTTCTCCCTCCCTGCTTCCTTTCACTCCTTCCTTTCCATCTTTCTGTCCTTCCTTCCCTCCCTCCTAACCTTCTTTCCTTCCTTCCTTCCTTCCTTCCTTCCTTCCTTCCTCCCTCCCTCCCTCCCTCCCTCCTTCCCTCCCTCCTTCTCCCCCAGGGGCGAAATCTAAAAATTTTCCCTACCAGTTCAGTGGGCGTGGCTTAATTGGTGGGCATGGCTTGGTGGTCAGGTGACCAGGTGGGCATGGCCAATAATAATAAAAAATAATAAAAATAATAAACAAAGTACACAAAACAATAAGAGGTACCAAAAACCAATTTTCACACTTTACACACACACAACACAACACAACACAACACAACACAACACAATACAACTGACTCAGCCACAATGTAAAAGCAGCTGCACTTCACCCAAAATGGCTCCTGCAACAAGCAGGAACCTCACACAGCCACAAAAAGCTCAGAAACCAATTTTCACACTTTACACACACAAAATGCCACATACAGCTTTGTGAGTTTTGTGTGTTTGTGTAGTTAGAGTGAAACACTACAGAAACACACCAAATCTCAGAAAGCTGCACAAATATTTTATTTTATTTTATTTTATTTTATTTTATTTTATTTTATTTTATTTTATTTTATTTTATTTTATTTTATTTTATTTTATTTTATTTTATTTTATTTTATTTTATTTTATTTTATTTTATTTTATTTTATTTTATTTTATTCCATTGTGAACTGGTAGTAAAGGTAAGTAGAACCCACCTCTGTTTGGGAGGCCTGCAGAGTGCTCTATGGGGGCCGGGGAGGGAAAAATGGGACACGTGGGGGGATTTGGGAGGCCAAAAAGGGGCCTGTTTTTTACAAAAACACGACACGCAGAGGGCTTGGGAGGCCTGCAGAGAGCTCCTGGGGTCTGGGGAGGGCAAAAACGGGATGCGGGGAGGCCAAAAACTATTTTTTGTCTTGTTTTCCTCTTCAAAATCTTGGTGCGTCTTATACTCCAGTGCATCTTATAGTCTGAAAAATACGGTACTTATATGTCAAATCATGTTGCCTGTGTTGGTGCAGTCCCTAAACTACACGCGCTAGCTAATAAGATCATACACATTCTATCTTGAATTCTCTCGCAAGTAGTTCTTTAAGACAAGAGTGAAGTTGATATTTATCTCTAATTCTAGTATTAAAAACACCTTCTGGAAGACAGGAGTATATATATTTTTTTACTTCTTTGGTCTTGCCCGCATGTGTGAAGTTTAACAGCTGGCTCTGTTGCCACCTCCTTGCCTTGCAAGCTGATTTTGAATAGTCAGGCATCTATTAACCATTCCTGGTCCAACATCTCAGTTTCAAATAATTTGATGGATTTACCTGTTTTCTCTCCTTTAAAGCTGCTGTCACTGTACTCACCTTTGGAACCAACCTAAGGCCTATTTCTGATATTTTTCTGCACCTTTGGATGGAGAAAATTGATAATATTGTGGATAGCCAAGAAAACGAACATGTGGACCATCAAACCAATCACTATAGAGTTCTCATTGGAGGTGCAATGGCCAGACTCAAATGACAGAATAACAGAGTTGGAAGGGGCCTTAGAGGTCTTCTAGTCCAGCCCTCCACCCTGCTCAAGCAGGAGACCCTATGCCATGTCAGAAAAGTGGCTGTCTAATCTCTTCTTAGAAACTTCCAGTGTTGGAGCATTTACAACTTCTGGAACGAAGTTGTTCCATTGATTATTTGTTCTAACTGTCAGGAAAGTTCTCCTTGGTTCTAAGTTGCTTCTCTCCTTGATGAGTTTCCACCCATTGCTTCTTGTCCTACCCTCAAGTGCTTTGGAGAATAGCTTGACTCCCTCTTCTTTGTGGCAACCCCTGAGATATTGGAAGACTGCTATCATGTCACCCCTGGTCCTCCTTTTCATTAAACGAGACATACAGTAGAAACTCTGGTCACGACCATAATTCGTTCCATAACTTTGGTCGCAAACAGATTTGGTCATTAGCTGAACCTAATTTTGGAAATTTGGCACTTACAAAAAAAGAGGTGCGGAAGGGGAAATCAGCCTCGGGGGGGGGTGGGGGGGGATTGTGATATTTTTTTGGGCAGAATCTGATTTGGTCATGGTCAGAAGCGTTCGAGACCAGAGGTTCTACTGTACTCCATTCCTCCAACTGTTCTTCATCTGTTTTAGTTCCAGTCCCCTGTACTAGATGACCTCTAAGATCCCTTCTAACCAGTGGTGAAATCTAAAATTTGTTACTACCAGTTCTGTGGGCGTGGCTTGGTGGCGGTGGTAATGTGACTGGGTGGGCGTGGCCAATTTTTTTTACGTTTTTTTTTTTAAGTTTTAAAAAGTTTACGTATTTATCCCCCCCTTCCCTCCACCCTCCCCTTTCAAAAGGCTCTGATGATCCCAGTTGAGTTGCCTGATCGGCAAGGTTTTTTTTTCTTTTAAAAGCCTCTGACGATCAGGCAACTCAGCTTGGATCGTCAGAGGCATTTAAAAGAAAAAAAGCCTCCGATGATCATGTGGCTCAGCTGGGCATTGGGGGGGGGCAGGGATTTTTGTTACCGGTTCTCCGAACCAGCCTCCTCCATCATTACCGGATCGGGCGATCCAGTCCGAACCGGGAGCATTTCACCCCTGCTTCTAACTCTGTTATGACACCTAATCAACAACTTCAGGTATTCTGGGAAATTTCCAGCTTTTTGGTTTCTTTGGAATCCTTCAGTCTCTTCTCCTGAGACCCAAAACTTAGTGGCATAGTTTGTATCTGCTTCTACATCCAGACACCTGTCCTGTTTTTTGAAGTCAACTGGTTCCACCTTGTATCTCGACAGACGAGATGAGCCCGTCAGGTAAACCAATGATGCCAGATGTATAAAGTGGAAGGCCGCAGGTGTTCTCTATCACTTAACTAGCGTCTCAGAATCCCTTTTAAGTTTCGGAAACTTGCATAAGGCTGGAATAATATTGTCACTCTTCCAATGTAAAAAGAAAGCCACTGTGGATCTGAGCTGCATCAAGAGAAGGATGGCAGCAAGATCACAAAAAAATGATAATACTACTACTTCCTACTGGCTTAGGACCTGGTTATCTACGGGACCGCCTGCTACCACTAAAAGCCTCCCACCGGCCAGTACGCTCCCATAGAGAGGGGCTCCTCCGGGTGCCGTCGGCCGAACAATGTCGACTGGCGGCCCCCAGGGGGAGAGCCTTCTCTGTGGGGGCACCTATGATCTGGAACGAGCTCCCCCCCCCAGAGATACGGAGGATCCCGGATCTGCGCACCTTCCGTCACGCGCTTAAAACTTTCTTATTTTATCAAGCTGGCCTGGCCTAAATCTTCTCCCCTTTTAAATGTAATTTTTTAAAAAAAATTTAAATGTAAATTTTAATTTGTTTTAAATTATGGGGTATTTTAAATTCAGCCAAATTATTTAATTCGTTTTTAATTCATTTTAAATTTTTTGTATTTATATGTTTTATCTCATGGCTGTTCACTGCCCTGAGTCCTTCAGGAGAAGGGCGGTATAGAAATTTAAATAAATAAATAAATAAATAAATAAATAAATAAATAAATAAATAAATAAATACCTCCCTAGTGAGGCCACAGTTGGTATATTGCATCCAGTTTTAGTCACCACACTATAAAAAAGATGCTGAGACTCTAGAAAGAGTGCAGAGAAGAGCAACCAAGATGATTAGAGGACTGGAGACTAAAATATATGAAGAACAGTTGCAGGAACTGGGCATGACTAGTCTAGTGAAGAGAAGGACCAAGGGAGACATGAGAGCAGTCTTCCAATATTTGAGGGGCTGTCAAAGAGAGGAGGGGGTCAAGCTATTTTCCAAGGCACCCGAAGGCCAGACAAGGAACAACGGATGGAAATTGAACAAGGAGAGTTTCAACCTGGAAATAAGGAGACATTTTCTGACAGTGAGAACAATCAACCCATGGAACAGAAGTTGCCTTCGGAAGTTGTGGGAGCTTCATCACTGGAGGCTTTCAAGAAGAGATTGGACTGCCGTTTGTCAGATATGGTGTAGGGTCTCCTGTTTGGCTTGGGGGGTTGGACTACATGACCTACAAGTCCCCTTCCAACTCTGTTATTCTGTTGTTACTATTATCTGATTAGAATTCTGGAGACTAAATTGTATAATGAAGAGTTGAGGTTGTTAGACATGTCCCGTCTATGGAAGAGAAGGATTAGGGAGGACATGAGAGTACTTGAGGGGCTGTCCCAGAGAAGAGGGTCTTGACTTATTCTCCAAAGCACCTGAAGGCAGGATAATAAGTAAAGGGTGGAAGGAAGCTTGTTCAAGAGAGAGACAGCCTAGACCCGTGATGGCAAATCTATGGCATGTGTGCCACAGGTGGCACATGTAGCCATATTGATGGGCACACAAACTCAGCTCTGGCGTACATGTGTGTGCTGGCCATCTAATTTATGGGCCTCCTGGGCCCACCAGAAGTAGGGAAACAGGCTGTTTCCTGCCACTGGAGGGCCTCAGGCAGTGGTGGGGAAGGCCTGTTTTTCTCTCTCCCCAGGCTCCAGAGCCTTTCTAGGAACAGACAGACAGATTAACAGTCTGGGGAGCAGTGGTGGGTTGTTCCCGGTTCGCACCGGTTCACAAGAACCGGTAGTAAAAATTTGTAGTAGTTCGGAGAACCGGTATAATAACATTGTCTGGCCATGCCCCCAAACTGGTCCCCAGCCCGGTTGCTGCTCGCTTACCCCACCCACCTCAGCAGAAGGATTTTTTTTTTAACTTTTAAAAGCATTTTTTCTACAACCTCTTTGGCCGAAAAAATGCTTTTAAAAGTTAAAAAAAAAGCCTCTGATGATCGTGCGGCTCAGCAGGGATCGTCAGAGGCTTTTAAAAGCATTTTTTCTACAACGTCTTCAGCTGAAGAGGTTGTAGGGAAAAAAATGCCTTTAAAAGCCTCTGGCGATCCCAGCTGAGTTGCCTGATCGTCAGAGGCTTTTAAAAGCATTTTTTTCTGCAACCTCTTAAGGTTGTAGAAAAAATGCTTTTAATAGTAAAAAACAAAAACAAACAAACGCTCACCCAGTCACATTACCCCCACCAAGCCACGCCCACAAATTAAGCCATGCCCACAGAACCAGTAGCAAAAAAAGAGGGTGAAAACGGCCCATTTGCCAACTTCCGGTCCCACCAGAAGTTGGCAAACAGGCTGTTTTTGGCCTCCGGAGGGCCTCCGGGGTGGAGGGAAGGCCATTTTCGTCCTCCCCAGACTCCTAGAAAGGCTCTGGAGCCTGGGAAGAGAGAAAAATGGGCCCACCAGGCCATCGTGTGCCAGGAGTGGAGTGGGGGTCATGTGTGCATGCGCAGGGGCGGGGTGCATAGAATTATGGATGTGGGCACGCACGCATGCCCCCCCCACTCCCCCCGCTCCTGGCACGTGATGGCAAAAAGGTTAGCCATCGCTGGCCTAGACATAAGGAGAAATTTCCTGGCAGTGAGAACAATCGATCAATGCGTCAGCTTGTCTCCTAGAGTTGTGGGTGCTCCATCACTGGAGGTTTTCAAGAAACGTTTGGATAACCATTTTACCATGATGGTATAAAGTCTCCTGCCTTGGGAGGAGGGGGGTTGGACTAGAAGATCTCTGAGATCCCTCCCAGTCCTATGATTCTTTGTTCTAATGAGATCACCACAGGAAAAGTTTAGATTCCTCTTTCGTTGATCGTCACCTATTCAAAAAGGGGAAGGAGCTTAGTTCATTTTGGCGAAGCCCGAGAATATTTTTAAAGGTAACATTGTTCTTTTAAAACCACTTATTAAAAATAAATCTCATAATCTCTCATCTCTACACATTTTTCTAGCAAAGGAAGAAAAAAAAAAACTACAGGGAAACAGTTTGTGCTAATCCTGCCACCGAGATAATCTTTGATTAATGAATAGTTATTAAATAATCTGTTTGGGGTTATTCTGGCACAGGAAAGGTTTTTAGATAATTATTCTCTCTCTCTCTCTCTCTTTCTCTCCCTCTCCCTCTCCCCCGTCCCTCTTTCCTTTCTCCTCTCCCCCCTCTATCTTTCTCTCTCCCTCCTCTCCTTCTGTCTTTCTCTCTCTCTCTCTTTCTCACCCTTTCCCCCTCCCTCTCTCCTCCCTCCTCCCCCTCTATCTTTCTCTCTCCTCTCTCTCTCTTCCTCTCTCTCTTTCTCATCCTTTCCCCCTCCCTCTCTCCTCTCTCCTTTCTCCTCTCCCCTCTCCCCTCTCTCCTTTCTCCTCTCCCTGTCTTTCTCTCTCTCTCTTTCTCCCCCTTTCCCACTCCCTCTCTCCTTTCTCCTCTCCCCTCTCTCCTTTCTCCTCTCCCTGTCTTTCTCTCTCTCTCTTTCTCCCCCTTTCCCACTCCCTCTCTCCTCTCTTCTCTCCCCCCTCTATCTTTCTCTCTCCTCTCTCTCTCTTCCTCTCCCCTCTCCCCTTTCTCCTCTCCCCCCTCTATCTTTCTCTCTCTCCTCTCTCTCTCTGTCTTTCTCTCTCTCTCTCTTTCTTCCTCATTTCTTTCTTGTTTGAATGCTTTGCATTATTGTTTTGCAACACTCTGCATTTAAATATTATATCTGAATTGACAGAAGGTATATCTTTCCAAATCTGTTCATTATCTCACAAGAAAATCTCCACCACCATTAAATAATCATCATCTGACTTGAGTCACTGCTGCAAACAATTATTGTCCTGGCTTTAGTGATAGCATTGAGCCAAAATCTATTGGCTGAGTAGCTATGACATCACCCCAAGTATTTCTAGTTTAACACAGCAAATCCTTGTTTTTATTGACTAACTGTGCCGGTTATCCATCAGGAATACCCATTGTCAGCCACGAGCAAACAGAACCACACGTCTATGGTTCAAACTAGCTGGTGGAAGTCCTCAATTTACAACCCTTCATTTAGTGACCGAAGTTACAACAGCACTGACAGAAATGACCGATTGTCATAATTACGACTGTTAATAATCATGAATCAGAATGGAGCTGGAAGGGACTTCGGAGGTCATCTAATCCAACCCTCTGATCAAGCAGGAGACCCTACACCAGTGATGGCTAACCTTTTTTCCGTTGCGTGCCAAAAGTGTGGGGAGCATTTGCACACCATCAGGTAGTACATAGGTAAAGGTAAAGGTTCCCCTCATACATATGTGCTGTCGTTCCCGACTCTAGGGGGCGGTGCTCATCTCCGTTTCAAAGCCGAAGAGCCAGCGCTGTCCGAAGACATCTCCGTGGTCATGTGGCTAGCATGACTCAATGCCAAAGGCGCACGGAACACTGTTCCCTTCCCACCAAAGGTGGTTCCTATTTTTCTACTTGCATTTTTTACCTGCTTTGGAACTGCTAGGTTGGCAGAAGCTGGGACAAGTCACGGGAGCTCACCCCATTACGCGTCACTAGGGATTCGAACCGCTGAACTGCCGACCTTTCAATCGACAAGCTCAGCATCTTAGCCACTGAGCCACTGCTTATACAAATATAAACAACCCAACAGTAAACAACAGCCTAATGTAGGAATCATCCAAGAAGCAAACAACACTCCCACCCACACTGATAGGGCAAGCCATTGTAGGTAGACAGAGAGCAAATCTCACTCCTTTCTAGCACTGATGAGGTTACCTAGTTGGGTTATGAAAGGTCTGCAAGAAAACAACCAAACTCAGAGAACACCAAGGATCCCACAGTCCTCCTGCTCTTCACAAACTCCATTCCCTTCTAGCACTGATGATGTTACCTAGCTGGGTCATGAAAGGTCTGCAGGGAAATGTCTATGGATATTCTCAAGTCATCCAGGTCAGAGTTGTCCCAAAGATGCTTTTTCAAGAGGCAACTGGACTCTCTGGTTTTTTCCTCTAAAGATGTTTTGCTTCTCTCTCTCTCTCTTTTTTTTTAATGAAATTTTATTGAATAAAGAATAAATTACAATTCAAACTTTACGGTTCGGCAACGTGTAGTCATATTATATATTTACAAGTGCGGTATCTAATCAATTATCTAAATATTATACAATTTATACGAAAATTCTTATAAAATTAATTACAGTTAAATTAAGATACAATAATATATGGGATTAATTAGTAGTTGTACATTGTTCCTCAGGAGTATTAACTTTTGCATTTATTTTCCAACCACCTATACCATAGATCCCAAATCGTGTAAAATTCTGAATCCTCCTTTCCGTTTAACACATACGTTAATCTGCACATTTCTGCGCAGTCCAGTACCTTATTGACTATCTGTTCCTCAGTTGGACCTCTTTTCTCTTTCCAATATCTGGCGTAGGAAAGTCTAGCGGCTGTGACAATATGAATAATCCAGCACATTGCTGAGCACATTGTAAACCGCCCTGAGTCTTCGGAGAAGGGCGGCATATAAATCAAATTTAAAAAAAAATCAAAAGAATGAATTTTGGGGGATACTTTGAGAATGCGATAAAAACAATTTATGATAAGCAGAGTGCAAATATTATACTGAATGGAGATATGACCAAAACTTTCTGGATTGGTAAAGGGGTAAGACAAGGCTGTCCACTCTCTCCACTCTTATTTATATTAGCCCTGGAGGTATTGCTAAGGAAAATTAGGCAAAATAACGAGATACGTGGATTGGAAATTAGGAATGAAACCTTCAAGATTCAAGCTTTTGCCGACGATGTAGCACTGATTATGGAGGACCCGTCAACAACCGGGCCAAAAGTATTGAAAGAATTAGACAAGTACGGGAAGCTATCTGGATTCAAATTAAAGATGACAAAAACTAAGATGTTTTGCTTCTCATCCAAGAAGCTTCTTCAGCTCTGACTGGATGCAGGGGACTGGAAGGATTTATACTCCTTGCAGACAGCTGGTTATTTGCATCCTTTTAGAGAGTCATTGAGGCCACTTGGAGGTTTTTCTATGTCCTCAGATTCACCGGAGTAGTGCAAATGGGTGTGGAGCCCATTCTTGGTTGCAGGATGTTTTCTGTCCGCTGTCCCTTCACTGTTGAAGACAGGTTCAGGCTGCAAAAAAGTCCAGTTACCTCCTGAAAAAGCACCTTTGGGACACCTTTTTTTTATTTTTGCAGAAAGGGTGCTAAGGACCAGCTGTCTGCCAAAAATATAAATCCTTCCCAGTGGTGGGATTCAAATAATTTAATAACCGGTTCTCTGCCCTAATGACTGGCTGGGTGGGCATGGCCATGGTGGGTGTGGTCAGGGGGTGTGACAGGCAACACTTGGCTTCCTGCACCCCCCCGGGAGCAAAAACGGGCCACGGAGGGATGCACCGTCCTCCCCATGGCCCGTTTTAGGCCAAGTAGGCCTCCCTGCAGCCTCCTGGGAATGAATACGGCCATGGGGTCTCATGCCGCACCCCGCCATGCTCTCTTTTGGGCCTAGGAGGCCTCCCTGCAGCCTCCTGGGAACAAAAACGGGCTGTGGGGGGCTCGCGCCGCACCCACAGTGCTCCGATTTGGGCCTAGGAGGCCTTCCTGCAGCCTCCTAGGAGCAAAAATGGGCTGTGGGGGGGGTGCTCCTTCCCACATCCCATTTTGGGCCTAGCAGGCCTCCCCGCACTTACCTGGGAGCCAAAATGGGGCATGTGAGGATTCCTGGAAGGGGCGGGGAAGGGAGGGGGAGGGGCCAGCTAGCAATTTAACTACCGGTTGCCCCGAACCAGCTGAATCCCACCACTGATCCTTCCATTCCCCACCATCCAGTCAGAGCTGAAGAAGCTTCTTGGAAGAGAAGTGAAACGTCTTCAAAGAAAATTCAGAAAGTCCAGTTGCCTCTTGGAAAAAAAAAAAAAAAACCTTTTGGGACAGTCTGGGAAAAAACAAACAAACAACCAAGCTCAGAGAACATCTCAGATTCCACAGTTCACTCCTGAGCTACAAATATTTATTTTATTTTATTTTTTAATTTGATTTATATGCCCTTCTCCGGAGACTCAGGGCGGCTTACAGTGCGTTAAGCATTAGCCTTCATCCTTTTGTATATTTTTATACAAAGTCAGCTTATTGGCCCCACAAACTGGGTCCTCATTTAACCTACCTTAGAAAGGATGGAAGGCTGAGTCAACCTTGAGCCTGGCGAGATTCGAACTTACTTTAATTGCAGACAGCTGGTGTTAAATAACAGTGCTTAATCTGTTGAGCTATCCAGGCTCCTATATATTCTATTCTATTGTCCACAACTTGTCTGGATCTGGGTTGGGGAACTTCCTCAAAGAATCCAGCTGACACCTTCCCACCCAGACTGGGATGTGTGTGTCACAAAATGAAGCTCATCCTAGAACTCTTCTGACATTAACGGAATACCTTATGCCACCAGACTTGAAATTTTGCGCTTAGACAACTTAGAACTATGCCGCCTTCGGTCTGAGCTAAGCGTAGTACACAAAATGATCTGCTACAACATCCTTCCTGTCAATGACTACTTCAGCTTCAACCACAACAATACACAAGCAAATAATAGATCCAAACTCAAGGTAAACCATTCCAAACTCAATTGCAGAAAATACAACTTCAGCAACAGAGTGGTCAAGGCCTGGAATGCACTGCCAGACTCTTCCCCCAAACCCCAAAACTTTAACCTTAAACTGTCTACTGTTGACCTCACCCCATTCCTAAGAGGTCTGTAAGGGGCGTGCATAAGCACAATAGCATGCCTACCATCCCTATCCTACTGTCCCCTTTTATTCGTATCCATTTCCTGTATTCATAATCATGTTTATACATTTCATGTATTCACAATCATGTTTATACTGTATGTGTAATCTTATATACGCTAGGCAAAACTAAATAAATAAAAATAAATAAATAAATTAAGCCAACTGACCACTCCTTCGGCACCTCCCCCTGCTTAATCCCACGGATGATAATAATAACAATAGTGGCAGATTATGCAAATGCCTCCATCCTTTTAATCACACAAACCGAGGCCCTCATTTGCATCATCTTCATAATTCAATTCAATTTCTTTCTTTCTTTTTTCTTTTTTGTCAAGAACAGAGAATTGCTCCATGTTTGCCTTAATCAGAATGTTGACATTTACACCGAAGCCAATTTTTCTTTTTCTATCCCGTGTTTTGTTTAACCACGACAAGTGACAGCAAACTGGAGTGAACAGACTTTTTTCAAATTGGCTCCTTGCCTGGAAAGCATCATTTCTCTTGTAGCTGTTTGCGGCTCCCTCCCCATCCTACACACACCCTCGCCCCCACTCTTGCCCCCCCCTTATCCTATGCACCGCGAGAAGAAAAGGTGGAAAACATCGGGCGAACACAGGAGTGAGGTGTTTAGCTCTCTTAGATAAAGGTTTGTGTTGTATTTTAAAACGAGATTGCTGTACAGTTTCAAGCTATTAGCGGGAACCTATTACACCGTCGCTTCTGGGTCCTTGGAGAGCTATGCTTAGTGTATTTCAGTAATTCAAAGCAAATGGAAAAACCTACATGTGAAAATATTTAATAGCAACAGCACCAACTGCTCAAGGCTGCTTCGAGGAAAGTAAGCAGCTGTGAGGTAGGTTAACTCCTTCGTCCCCGCTGAGGCTGCCTTCAAAAAAATCATCAGTTGCTAGCCAATGGTGAGAAAAGTAAGGTTCTACATTTAGGCCAGAAAAAAACCAAATGCACAGGTACAGTATAGGTGGTACCTCTCTCAATAGTAATGAGAGGGAACTTGGAGTCCTAGTGGACAGTTAAAATATAAGCCAGCTGCAGCTGCCAAAAAAGCCAACACAGTTGTAGGCTGCATCAATAGAGGGATAGAATCAAGATCACATGAAGTGTTAATACCACTTTATAAGGCCTTGGTAAGGCCACCCTTGGAATTCTGCATCCAGTTTTGGTGGCCATGATGTAAAAAAGATGTTGAGACTCTAGAAAGAGTGCAGAGAAGAGCAACAAAGAGGATTAGAGGACTGGAGGCTAAAACATACAAAGAACGGATGCTGAAATTGGGCATGTCTAGTTTAATGAAAAGAAGGACTAGGAATGACATGATAGCAGTGTTCCAATATCTCAGGGGTTGCCACAAAGAAGAGGGAGTCAAGCTATTCTCCAAAGCACCTGAAGGCAGGATGAGAAGCAATGGGTGGAAACTAATCAAGGAGAGAAGCAACCTAGAACTAAAAAGAAGTTTTAGAGCAGGGAAAATAATCAATCAGTGGAACAGTTTATTTCCAGAAGTTCTGAATGCTCCAACACTGGAAGTTTTTAAGAAGAGATTGGATAACCATTTGTCTGAAGTGATGTAGGGTTTCCTGCCTAAGCAGGGGGTTGGACTAGAAAACCTCCAAGGTCCCTTCCAACTCTTCTATTCTGTTCTGTTCTGCTCTGCCCTGCCCTGCCCTGCCCTGCCCTACGCTACACTACACTACACTACACTACACTACACTACACTACACTACACTACACTACACTACACTACACTACACTACACTACACTATACTATACTATACTATACTATCCAAAATACTTGGAAGGCAGATAGAAGGAAGAAAGAGCATGGATATAGTTGGTTCTCTCTTCGTAATCCACATCAGCTGTGTAGTTGGAACTCAAGACAGCGAGCCCAACATTTTGCTATCATATTGTTGTGGCCCGTACACGGCCTGTGCAGCTAGTGGCTGATTCAGACAGCGAGGAGGATGGTGTGGTGCTGCGCCAGCAGCCTGTGCAGCTGGCACTCGAGTCGGACAATGAGGAGGCTGGAGAAGACGTGGTGCCAGAGGCGGGGATTCAGCCAGCGCCTTCAGAACCTCCAAAAGCTCCCATAAGTGAAGAGGAAGAAGAGGAGGAGCCTCTTCTTGATGCACGGGCGTGCAGAGCTGCCATAAGGCAGGAGTGGCTCCTCAGGAGGAGGTCTCCTCGAGAGTAAGGCTTGGGGCTAATTGGCCACTCCCTTAGCCTATTTAAGAAGGAACACCGACTAAAGCAATTTGCAGGGAACAACTTCATTCACATACCTTCGTGTCTTGTCTTGCTTATCTTATCAACTTCCTGCAAATTGCTTCTGGGCATTCTGCCAACCACAGTAAGCTTTCAGTTATTATTCTTTGAATTCTTGGTGGCTGTTAATGCAGTTAATTAACAGCCGTTGTTGTAAAAGACTGATTTATTTATTAAATCAAGGATTGAACGGACTACGTGTGTGCTGTGCTCTTTGGGGTCCGTAGCTGGGGCAGAACACATATTTACTTATAAATATCCATGGAATACTTGCTGCAAGCCCAAAGGACACATAAAGGAGCTTCCAAGAAGCTTCTTCAGTTCTGACTGGATGGTGGGGAATGGAAGGATTTATTTTCCTTGCAGACAGATGGTCATTTGCATCCTTTTACAGGGTCGTTGAGGCCACTTGAAGGTTTATCTGTGTCCCCAGGGTCACCTGAGTGGTGCTCCTGGTTCCTGGTAGTCTGCTATTTTTTTCCTCTCAAAATCCATTCACTACTCAGGTGACCCTGAGATCACAGATAATCCTAGAGCAACCCAAGGTCCAAAAACACCAAGGAATTTCTAGAAGCCTGGCACTGTGACAAATCAACTATCAAAAGGCACCTGGACATTAACAACATCTAAAGACCAGGGGTGAAATCTACTACCCTTCCCTTCCGGTTTGGAAGTGCGTGTGCCATTGTCACGTCCGATTTTTGACCCTCTGCGCACATGCAAAACCTTCTGCGCATGTGCAGAGGGTCAAAATGTGTTACTTCCTGGTTAAAACAAGGAAGTTATAACGTACGGGCGGATGGGTGGAGCCTCGTACTGCCTCTGCTACCGGTTCACCGAACCACGCGCCACCACCACTACCGGTTTGTATGAGCCGGAGAGAACCAGCAGGATTTCACCACTTCTATAGACCAGGGGTGAAATCCAGCAGGTTTGGACAGGTTCTGGAGAACCGGTAACGGAAATTTTGAGTAGTTTAGAGAACTACTCTACATGGGGCTCCCCTTGAGGTGCACTCGGAGGCTCCAACTGGCGCAGAGTGCGGCCGCGCAGGTGGTTATGGGAGCAACATGGAGCTCCCATGTAACACCTCTCCTGCGTGAGCTGCACTGGCTCCCGGTGGTCTTCCGAGTGCGCTTCAAGGTTTTGGTTACTACCTTTAAAGCGCTCCATGGCTTAGGACCTGGTTATCTATGGGACCGCCTGCTACCACCAATAGCCTCCCACCGGCCAATACGCTCCCATAGAGAGGGACTCCTCCAGGTGCCGTCGGCCAAACAATGTCGGCTGGCGGCCCCCAGGGGGAGAGCCTTCTCTGTGGGGGCACCTACGATCTGGAACGAGCTCCCCCCAGAGATACGGAGGATCCCGGATCTTCGCACCTTCCGTCGCGCGCTTAAAACGTTTTTATTTTATCAAGCTGGCCTGGCCTAAATCATCTCCTCTTTTAAATTTAAATTTTAAACATAAATTTTTAACCTGTTTAATTATGGGGTATTTTAAAATTCAGCCTAAATTATTTAATTTGTTTTAATTTATTTTAGATTTTGTATTTCCTGTGTTTTATCTTCTGGCTGTTCACCGCCCTGAGTCCTTCGGGAGAAGGGCGGTATAGAAATTTAATAAAATAAATAAATAAATAAATAAATAAATAAACTGGCAAATATCACCTCTGGCTGGCCCCAGAGTGACGTGGGAATTGAGATTTTGCAAGATCCTTCCCCCAGGAGTGGGGAGGCAATGGGGATTTTGCAGTATCCTTCCCCTGGAGTGGGTGGGAATGGAGATTTTGCAGTATCCTTTCCCTGCCACGCCCGCCAAGCCACACCACACCCACCAAGCCACGCCCACAGAACCGATAGTAAAAAAAAAATGGATTTCACCACTGCTACAGACTATGCATAAGAGACAATTGACCAGCTCAAAAGAGAACAAAAGGACTCCAGAACCTCTGCACCAGGAATCAGCACCCTCAGAGTCTTATTTTGTTGGGGAAGTTACTTGGAACCCTGACAAATAGATTGACCTCCTCCTCTTCTTTGTGGCAACCCCTTAGATATTGGAAGACTGCTATCATGTTACTCCTAGTCCTTCTCTTCTCTAGACAAGACTTACCCAATTCCAGCAACCATTTCTCATATGTTTTAGCCTCCTAATCATGTTGGTTCCTCTTCTCTGCACTCCATCTAGACTCTAGAGTCTCAACATCTTTTTTATATCATGGCGACCAAAATTAAAACAATGGATCTACTTATTGTATTTATCAAGGGTTCTACTCTCTTACAGCTTCTCATATTCTTCTCCAGTTATGCAAAAAAATAACTTCCCTTGACTTACTTATACACTGAATATTGTTCTCCTGTCTCTCTTAATCTGCTTGTGAATTCAATTCATTCTGAAAATTCATAAGCAATTGGGGGCACATTTTCCCCCAAATTCCTTTTTCTTTATTATTCCGTTTGCATTTCTTTTTGAGCATTTTCCACCCAATGTGATCCATGTGTCTCCTAAACTTTTCAATATAAGTGATTATTATTTATGCACATTTTAAATTGGCCACCCTTAAGATTGTCCACGTAGAAAGGTTGGCTGTGAACTCTCCAAAAGATTTCATAGACTTCGTAACTGAGCCGGCCGAATTGAAAGCAAGTCACAAAGCTAACTCTGAAAAAGATCCTAGCTGTGGATTCTATTAAGTGCAAAATATTTCTCAGATCAGGATTTTCTGTTTGAACAGTGTTCAGTCAAGTCAGAGACAGAGAGAGAAAAAAAATAAAAGTGGCCAACAGGCTTTCAAAAGACATCAAGCTCTCATCGTTCATTCCCATTTAGGAGACCTCAAGAAACGTTGATGTGTGATGTGGTTCAGAGGAAGGATTGGAAAGGCTGAACATGTTCTTATAACAAGGCTTGTTTTGATGGTGTCAATAGGCCTCCTTTCACCAGTTCCTTTGATGTGGGGGGAATTTATTGATGGTTATCATCTTTCATTTTGGATAGATATTCCTGAATCACAATGAGCTTCTGAATGAAAGGAAGAATACAACTGAAACAAATAAACTCAGGAGAACTAGGGATCTAACTGAACCCTTTAAGGGTTTTGCCAATGCAGGGAATTCATTCATTCATTCATTCATTCATTCATTCATTCATTCATTCATTCTGTCGGAGCGTGACTGCTATTCTGTCAGCACTGTGACTACTATTAGGAGAGGACCCAGGAGTAAAACACAGCACACAGAGACTTAGACATTTAACAGTGGTTTATATACAAGACATATACAGAACTATATGTGGTTGGCAAATACCTTACAAGCAATCAATCCTCTTCTTAACTCTACACGGAGAACTCAGCAATAGATACCGGACACAAGGAGAGAGAATACACCCTCTCCTGGCTGAAATTTCTAAACACCTCTTAAAGGGCTAAAAGACTTTTGTGGACTTACATTTCATCAGCTTTACAGTTGCATCAGCCTTACATTGGCTGGTCAGGTTTAAATCATCATTACCCTGACACATTCATTCTCATTCATTCATTCATTCATTCATTCGTTCGTTCATTCATTCTGGAGTCAATACTATTTCCAGGTGAACTCTGCTTGAGACATATTCTTAAAACCACAACAATTATAAGACATATCTGTCTGTTTAGCCCGGAAATAGAATTCTTTAATTGACAAGTGTGAATGGATACACAAGGAGTTTGTCTCCGGTGCGTAAGTTCTCAGTGTACATACAAGCAACAAAGTGATATGTCTTATATCATAGATCATTGTTACAATCATTAATCATAATATACCACAACAAGGGATAAATTACAGATACCAATAGAAGAGAGTAGGAAAGATAAGAAGATGAGAAGGATAATATCAATACAATCCTACTACATGAGTAAATATCTTTAGGCCTAAACCAGGGCTATGGGAATTAAGTGTTCAGCATAGTGATACCATGGAGCAAATTGTTTGTGTCTAGTTGGGTGGGCATACAATGCCTTAATAGCAGTGGTGCAATCCAAATTTTTTTTTACTACCGGTTCTGTGGGCGTGGCTTGGTGGGTGTGATGTGGCTTAGTGGGTGTGACTTGGTGGGCGTGGCAGGGGAAGGATACTGCAAAATCTCCATTCCCACCCCACTCCAGGGGAAGGATACTGCAAAATCCCCATTCCCTCCCCACTTCAGGGGAAGGATACTGCAAAATCCCCATTCCCTCCCCACTCTAGGGGAAGGATACTGCAAAATCCCCATTCCCTCCACACTCCTGGGGGAATGATATTGCAAAATCTCAACTCCCATCCCACTCTGGGGCCAGCCAGAGGTGGTATTTGCTGGTTCTCCAAACTACTCAAAATTTCTGCTACCGGTTCTCCAGAACCTGTCAGAACCTGCTGGATTTCATCCCTGCCTAATAGCAACACCCATTGCAGAGAGTAGCAGAGAGTAACAGTAGCCTTGACGGTGACTATCTATAGATAGTAGCCTTGATAGTAGCCGATTGTAGCCTTGATTAGAAGGACCTTTGGACAAGTTTGTCTTGTATAGGCGTGATTTACCTTCATGGTTTGAGAATCTTTACTCATAATGACTCATGTCTTAGTTATCTCCAATTTAACAGGAAAGCAGAGTTAGAAGCAGAGGTGGAATTCAGCTGGTTCAGACCAGTTCACCCGAACCGGTAGTGGAGATGTATGACATTCTATTTAGGCACGTTTTTAAGGCCATGTGCATATGCGAAAGGTGCACAGGTGAGCAACGCGCATGCACGGAAGGTGCGCGGGGGACAAACCACAAAGTGCATGCAAGGAAGGTGCAAACGCGAAGCGAGTGTGCGCGCATGGGACAAACCAGTGTTAACAAAATGTGAAACCCACCACTGGTTAGAAGGGACCTTGGCGGCCTTTTAGTTCATCTCCTTTCCCAAGCAAATGGTTGTCAATCTCTTCTTAAAAAAAGTGATCAAGTGATGGGGGACCCACAACTTTCTCCTCCTCCTCCTCCTCCTCCTCCTCCTCTTCCTCCTCCTCCTCCTCCTCCTCCTCCTCCTCCTCCTCCTCCTCCTCCTCCACCTCCACCTCTTCTTCTTTCTCCTCCTCCTCTTCCTCCTCCTCTTCCTCCTCCTCTTCTTCTTCTTTCTCCTCCTCCTCTTCTTCTTCCTCCTCCTCCTCTTCTTCCTCCTCCTCCTCTTCCTCCTCCTCCTCCTCTTCTTCTTCCTCCTCCTCTTCTTCCTCTTCCTTTTCTTCTTCCTCCTCCTCCTCCTCCTCCACCTCTTCCTCCTCCTCCTCCACCTCTTCTTCTTTCTCCTCCTCCTCTTCCTCCTCGTCTTCCTCCTCCTCTTCTTCTTTCTCCTCCTCCTCTTCCTCCTCCTCCTCCTCTTCTTCTTCTTCCTCCTCCTCCTCTTCTTCTTCCTCCTCCTCTTCCTCTTCCTCCTCCTCCTCCTCCACCTCTTCCTCCTCCTCCTCCACCTCTTCTTCTTTCTCCTCCTCCTCTTCCTCCTCTTCTTCTTCCTCCTCCTCCTCCTCTTCTTCTTCCTCCTCCTCCTCTTCCTCTTCCTCCTCCTCTTCCTCCTCCACCTCCTCCTCCTCCTCCTCCTCCTCCTTTTGTCTTCTAGTACTGATGTTGTTACCTAATTGCATTATGAAACATGTGCAAGAACACAACCAAGATAAGAAAGCACCAAGGACCCCACAGTCTTCCTCCTCCTCCTCCTCCTGTCCTCTAGCACTGATGACACAATTAGGTTTGGTAGTGAAACATCTGCAAGAACACAACCAAGCTCAGAGAGACCCAAGGACGCCACAGTTGTCCTCCTCCTCCTCCTCCTCTTTCTCTTCCTCCTCCCTTTCTTCCTCCCCACACACTTCCCTCCCTTCTAGCACTGATGATGTTCTCTAGCTGGGCCATGAAGCACCTGCAAGAAAGCCACAAAGCTCAGTGAGCACCAAGGACCCCACATCTTTCTAAGTGTCCTGTTCTGAAAGATTCTAGTATTTATTCTTGATACAAAAAGCCTTCGGTATGTTATCTAGAGGTCAAACACTTCACTAGAGCTTTCTGTTTAAAAAAAAAAATAGCTTTGAGTTCTTTGAGAACTCATTCGATGTTCTACATGAGGAGAAACATCTTTGGGGGAACATGTTTTTTTTCCCCACACAGTGAAAAATAAGGATTTTCAGCCTTGCCCTGTGTATTATTGTTGACCTTCTCAGAATCCATTCCTGGCTTCCCTTCAAATTCCTCAGATGTTTTGGCTGAAAACTAATCTCCTAATTTGCTCTGAATTTCACAGATGATGACAAATGGAAGACACGATTTTGCAAGAAAATGGGTTTTTTTAGGTGTCTTCGCAATCGTCTCTCTGAAATTTGCTTCTAACCTTGCTTTGGAAGAAAATACCAGTGCAGATCAATCAAAATCTATTTCTAATACGAACTTCTGAATTGCGATACTTAATAAAATCTGGTTTATCCCCCCCCCTCCTTCATTTTCTCCAGACGGAAATCTTAGTTAATATGCATCTTTGGGTACGTCTAGTATGAATTGCACCTTCTTATGGCACCCTATCATTGTTTATTGCTAGCTTAGCATAGTAATAACATTTTTAGAATGAGGACTAGACAAAAATGAGTCCATGGCAACATAGGGATATCCAGAGGAGCAAATGGAAGAGAAGTTATAAATAATTTTTCATGATCCTAATAATAACTTGTGTGCATGGGTGAAGTTCTTCAGCCTTGACCTTGGCTTAAATAAAGAGAATTAACAATAGAAGAAGAAGAAGAAAAAAGAAAGAGATCAGTTTTACTATGGGGGCTTATAATTCAGGTTTTCATAAGGATTTATCCAACCATGGACAAAAATGCATTTAAAAGTGTAGGAAGTTAGCACCCACTCCTCTCCTAGAAAAGTGAAATATTCTAGGAAATATTAAAAAGGCAGAATATTATACCTCCCTGGATGAGAAATGGAGAAACATGTTTTTTGAGGCAGGAAGCAGAATAACTCTTAATAGCCCTCACCCTCCTCAATAGCCCACAGCAGATGTCAGCACTTAAGAGATAAAGGGCTAGCTAGGTCTATTCATAAGCAAATGCCCTCACCCAAGATCCAACAAAGATAGGATTAGCCCTTTACCCAGTGGTAGGATTCAGCCAGTTTGCACCACTTTGGGAGAACCGGTTGTTAACTTTCTGAGCAGTTTGGTGAACTGGTTGTTGGAAAAAATCATTAGGGCAGAGAACTGGTTGTTAAATTATTTGAATCCCACCATTGCCTCTACCCATCTAGCAACAGAACTCACCACATGGCACCTGGGGAGATTGCATCACCCAGCAAGGCTCAACCAAGCCTGGGACTCAAAAGACAACCTACAAAGTTACCCCTGCATGGCCCTATGGGAGTCTAACAACCAATCAGAATACAAGCTCAAATTCAAAGCCCAATAGAGGGTCTCTCTCTCTCTCTCTCTCTCTCTCTCTCTCTCTCTCTCTCTCCCTCCCTCCCTCCCTCCCTCCCTCTCGCCCTCTCTCCCTCTCCCTCTCTCTCTCCCTCCCTCCCTCTCTCTCTTCCCACCCCCCATGTGCCTTTTTTGCCCAGGACCTCAAAACCATGTAGTCCTGTCCACCATTAAACCATCTTTTCAAGCAGTCTCCATGTTTCCAGTGTCTTTCTCCCCACTTGAAACTGAACCCAGATGGACATTTCTTCCAACAAATGAGAAGGAAGGGAATGTTATAAGGGTGCAGAGAGGCTGTGCTAATTTATAACAGTCTCCTGGAGAGAGAAGGGTTGGATGAGAGCTCATAGCAAACAGTTTGCCGTGGTGTAAGATTATCCTCTGATCAGTCAACAGCTCTGATTGTGGATGCTTGATAATCCTGGGAGTCACTAATCTGTAATATCTGGATCCATACAAAAAAATGAAAATAAGCAAAGAAAGCAAAAGCAGACTTTTACAATCATAGAATATAGACGGATAGAGTTGGAAGGAACCTTGAAGGCAGGGGTGAAATGCTCTCGGTTCGGATTGGATCGCCTGAGCCGGTAGCGATGATGGTGGGTGGTTTGGAGAACTGGTAGCAAAAATCCCTGCCCCCCCCCCATGCCCAGCTGAGCCACACGATCATCAGAGGCTTTTTTTTTTTTACTTTTAAAAGCATTTTTTCTTTGGCCGAAAAAATGCTTTTAAAAGTAAAAAAAAAAAGCTTCTGATGATCGCGTGGCTCAGCTGGGATCATCAGAGCTTTTTATTTTTTTTATTTTAAAAAAATATAATATTTATTGAGTTTCCAAAAGTTAAAATACACAATACAAAAAAAAAAAAAAAAAAAGACACAATACACAAAACCAAAAAACAAACAAAAAAACAGACCAAAAAAACCCTATAAAACACACAAAGACAAACACATCAAAATTACATTACTCACAACAGCTTTTCCTACATCGGTATCTCTTATCCTATTTAACCTCTATATACAGATTCTACTTCTAAGTATCTCTATAAACCAACAG
Source organism: Pantherophis guttatus (assembly GCF_059756535.1). Taxonomy (NCBI): domain Eukaryota; kingdom Metazoa; phylum Chordata; class Lepidosauria; order Squamata; family Colubridae; genus Pantherophis; species Pantherophis guttatus. The sequence goes on from NC_142064.1 coordinate 5,310,842, forward strand.
TCTTATTTAAATTATTTTAACCTCTATTCAGAATTCAGTCTCATGACAAAAATCTCCCTTTTTTTTTTAATTTGATTTATATGCCGCCCTTCTCCGAAGACTCAGGGCAGCTTACAATGTGCTCAGCAATAGCCTTCATCCTTTTGTATATTTATACAAAGTCAGCTTATTGCCCCCACAAACTGGGTCCTCATTTCACCTACCTTAGAAAGGATGGAAGGCTGACTCAACCTTGAGCCTTGGCGAGATTCGAACCCTGCAGTAATTGCAGGCAGCTGGTCTTAATAAGCTTAATAACAGGGTGCCTTAAACCTCTGTACTACCAAGGCTCCTTAAGTTTTATGCTTACTCTCCAGCCAGGAATACCATCTATTCCATATTCAATAGTACTCAGTATCTTCCCTCTCCTTCATTTCCATCGATAATCTGTCCATTTTTGCCCATTCATCTATTTTTTGTATTATAATTTGATCCAGTGGGATATCCGGATGTTTCCAATTCTGTGCTATCACAATTCTACATGCCGTCAATATGTGTAATGTCATATATTGTATACTTCTTTCCATTTTCCCTTCTAGAATGCCCAATAGGAATAGTTCCAGCTTTTTTTTCTATTTTCTGCCCTGTTATTTCATCCTGCCAGATTTTTATCTTCCCCCACAATTTCTTAATCTTAGGGCAGGCCCACCACATGTGGTAGAAAAAAAAATGCTTTTAAAAGAAAACAAAAGCCTCTGACGATCAGGCAACTCAGCTGGGATCGTCAGAGCCTTTTAAAAGCATTTTTTTTTTGCAACCTCTTTGGCCGAAGAGGTTGTAGAAAAAATGCTTTTAAAAGTAAAAAAAAAAGAAAAGAAAAGTTGGCCACGCCCACCCAGCCAAATTAACCCCACCACCACCAAGTCACGCCTACAGAACCGGTAGTAACAAATTTTACATTTCACCACTGCTTGAAGGTCATGTCCAACCAGAGGTTTTATTCAGCCGGTTTAGAACTGGTGGTTCAGGCGAACTGGTAGTAGCAACCTGTGGATGGGCCCAGGCCCACCCACCTGCCCCAGCACAATCCCATCCTATATTGCTGTGTTTTTGATGCCATATGCATGCATGAGCGATTTGCCATGTTGTTTGACGTCACACGCATGCGTGGATGGCGTGCATGAGGGCATTGCCGTGTTTTGTGATGCCTCATACATGCATGGAAGGCGCGCGTAGCTCTGAAGAAGCTTCTTGGATGAGAAGTGAAAAGTCTTCAAGGAAAAGCAAAGAAAGTTCCGTTGCTTCTTGAAAAAGCACCTTTGGGACAACCATGACCTGGAGGACTGAGAATCTCCGTAGACGTTTTTCTGCAAGAAAACAATCAAGCTTAGAAAGCACCAAGGATCCCACAATTCCAAGTAGCTTTAGAAGGACATCTAAAGATAGCAAGCTGGGTTGTACATCCACATCTCTAGAAGTCTCTTGTTGGGCTCCCCACATATCCAAATCTATAGGGAAGTTTTCAGACGGAGATTTCTCAGGAATGAGAGATTTTTTTTCAGTAGAATAGAATAGAATAACAGTATTGGAAGGGACCTTGGAGGTCTTCTAGTCCAACCCCTTGCTTAGGCAAGAAACCCTACACCACTTCAGACAAATGGTTATCCAACATCTTCTTAAAAACTTCCAGTGTTGGAGTATTCACAACTTCTGGAGGCAAGTTGTTCCACTGACTCATTGTTCTCACTGTCAGGAAATTTCTCCTTAGTTCTAGGTTGCTTCTCTCCTTGGTTAGTTTCCACCCATTGCTTCTTGTCCTGCTCTCAGGTGCTTTGGAGAATAGCTTGACTCCCTCTTCTTTGTGGCAGCCCCTGAGATATTGGAACACTGCTATCATGTCAAGCAGTAGGAATGCTTGCTATCACCACTAGAAACAATTCCATTCCTTGAAAAAATCATGAGAGAATCTCAGCTCCACTTTGAAAAAGTCCACCATCGACCCATCGCTCAGCAGCCCATTGAGATTTTGAAAAGCCATTTACACTTATAGTTAACATCAATCCCACCGCCATTAACCCTTTGAAAAGGGTGGCTAGCTATGCTATCCTATGGAAGCACTACAGATGAAGTTGCTTCCAATTATATGACAACCTTCTGAAGTGTCAGTCACATTGCATAGGAGAAGGATTTCCAGTGCGTTTTATTTTGCTTTTAAAAAGCGTTCAGAACATTTGATGGAATCGCAGCATCAATGCACAACCTTTGCTCTCTCCTAATATGTTTGCTAGGCTTTTAAACAAAGACTTAAGGACTTGACTGGCAAATACTGGCTGTGGCGAGCCAAGTGTGGACTTATTGGGCATATAGAAAGAGTGCAGAGAAGAGCAACAAAGATGATTAGAGGGCTGGAGGCTAAAACATAGGAAGAACAATTGCAGGAACTGGGTATATCTAGTTTAATGAAAAGAAGAACTAGGGGGGACATGATATATTCCAATATCTGGACGCTCTCTAACAAAATGAAATTCAACAGTGAAAAAAGAAAGGTTCTACATTTAGGCAAGAAAAAATCAATTGCACAGATACGGCATATGTGGTACCTTGCTCAATAGTAGTAACTGTGAGAGGGATCTTGGAGTTCTAGTGGACAACCATTTAGATATGAGCCAGCAGTGTGCAGCAGCTGCCAAAAAAGCAAACACAGTTCTGGGCTGCATAAACAGAGGGATAGAATCAAAATCACGTGAAGTATTAATTTTGCTTTATAAGACCTTGGTAAGGCCACACTTGGAATACTGCATCCAGTTTTGGTCGTCACGATGTAAAAAAAGATGTGGAAACTCTAGAAAGAGCGCAGAGAAGAGCAACAAAGAGGATTAAGGGACTGGAGGCTCAAATATATGAGAATGGTTGCAGGAACTGGGTATGTCTAGTCTGATGAAAAGAAGGACTAGGGGTGACATGATAGCAGTCTTCCAATATCTCAGGGGCTGCCACAAAGAAGAGGGAGTCAAGCGATTCTCCAAAGCACCTGAGGGCAGGACAAGAAGCAATGGGTGGAAACTAATCAAGGAGAGAAGCAACCTAGAACTAAGGAGAAATTTCCTGACAGTGAGAACAATTAATCAGTGAAACAACTTGCCTCCAGAAGTTGTGACTTCTCCAACACTGGAAGTTTTTAAGAAGATGTTGGATAATCTTTTGTCCTAAGTGGTGTAGGGTTTCCTGCCTTAGCAGGGGGTTGGACTAGAAGACCTCCAAGGTCCCTTCCAATTCTGTTATTCTATTCTATTCAAACTAATCAGGGAGAGAAGCAACCTGGAATTAAGGAGAAACTGCCTAACAAGGAACACAATTAGCCAGAAGGATTGGGGGGCGGGGGGAGGCAAGATAACTGTCTTCCATTACTTGGGGGGTGGGGGCTTCACAGAGAAGAGGGGATTGACTTATTTTCCAAATCATACGAGGGCAGGACAAGAAGTAGTGGCTGGAAGATCATTAAAGAGAGATCCAACCTAGAAGTACTTCCTGATGGTGAGAAACAATTAATCAATGGAAGAGCTTTTCTCCCAGAGTTGTTGGTGCTCCATCACTGGAGCTTTTCAAAAACAGACTGGACAACCATTTGATCAGGATGGTATCAGGTCTCTTGTCTTGAGCAGGGGGCTGGACTGTAAGATCTCTGAGGTCCCTTCCTAACCCTAACCCTAATTATCCCCAACCCTAATAATCCTAATTATTCTCCAAAGCACCTGAGGGCAGGACAGGAAACAATGGTTGGAAACTAATCAAAGACAGAAACAACGTGGAATTAAGGAGAAACTTCCTAACAGTGAGGACAATTAACCAGTGGAACAGCTTGACTCCAGAAATCGTGGGTTCTTCATTGCTGTAGAGTAGAGTAGAGTAGAGTAGAGTAGAGTAGAGTAGAGTAGAGTAGAGTAGAGTAGAGTAGAGTAGAGTAGAGTAGAGTAGAATATTAATAGAATAAAATGGAATGGAATGGAAGGAGTGGAGTGGAGTGGAGTGGAATGGAATGGAATGGAATGGAATGGAATAGAATAGAATAGAATAGAATAGAATAGAATAGAATAGAATAGAATAGAATAGAATAGAATAGAATAGAATAGAATAGAATAGAATATAGAGTGGAGTGGAGTGGAGTGGGGTGGGGTGGGGTGGGGTGGGGTGGGATAGAGAAAATATGGAATGGAATGGAATGGAATGGAATGGAATGGAATGGAATGGAATGGAATAGAATAGAATGGAGTGGAGTGGAGTGGAGTGGAGTGGAAAGGAATAGAATAGAATAGAATAGAATAGAATAGAATAGAATAGAATAGAATAGAATAGAATAGAATAGAATACAGCTGGAATGTACAATCAATTGGGCTCAATTGAGTCAAGGAATGTGTGTGTGTGTGTGCGTGTGTGTGTGTGTACACACATACATACACACACACATTCATATATGTTTGGAGGAATCTAGGAACTCCCCAACCCAAGACTTCCAGGAGCTGCATGAAGTTTGATTGACTCCAGGCGCTGTATCTCTGACCTAAGCTGTTCTTGAGAACAATGGTGACCGTATCTCCCTCCAAATCCCGATGGGATTTGAGATCAGTTGGAAAAGCAGGTTTGGGTGCCTCTTCAGTTCTGACCTGCGAGTTTCAGATTCAGCCAAACGTCCATCATCCATGCCTGGTGGGGTTTCCTTCCCCTCTGAGAGTTACCAAGGTCCATCTCCCCAGAGGACCTTCCAGGGTGGCATGAGTGAATCTCACAGTTCCTGCAGAAGGAGCCAGATGGCTTTTGCATTTTCTAAAAGACGGCCAGAGAAGTGAAAAAGGATGCACATCTCAAAGAGCCTTGATAGTACAGGGGTTTAGTGCACCCTGTAATTAACACAGCTGCCTGCAATTTCTGCTGGTTCGAATCTCTCCAAGGCTCAAGGTTGACTCAGCCTTCCATCCTTTCTAAGGTAGGTGAAATGAGGACCCAGTTTGTGGGGGCAATAAGCTGACTTTGTATAAAACATACAAAAGAATGAAGGCTATTGCTTAACGCATTGTAAGCCGCCCTGAGTCTCCGGAGAAGGGCGGCATATAAATCAAATTAAAAAAAAAAAAAAAAGTTCTGGCAATCAAAATCTCTGGGAATATATTTGTGCTGTGCAACCCCAATCACTAGGATTTTGTCCATGGCTCAAAATGAACAAGGAAGGGAGAGAAATAGTTTTTCTCTCTCCCTCTTTCCCTTTACTCCCTCCCTCTCCCCCTCTGTCTCTTCCTCTCTCCCTCCCTCTCTCTCCTTCTTCCTTTCTCCTGCTTTTCCTCTTTCTCTCTCCCTTTCTTCCTCTCCCTATTTCCCTCTTCCTTTCTCCCTCTCTTCTTTTCTCCCTCTCCCTTTCACCTTTTTCCCCTCCCTCCCTCTCTCCCTCTTCTTCTCTTCCTTTCATCCTTTCTCCCTCTTCCTTTCTCCTTTTCTCCTTTTCTCCCTCCCCCTCTCTCTTCCTCTCTTCCTCTGTCCCTCTTCTTCTCCCCCTCCCCCTTTCTCTTTTTCTCTCTTCCTTTCTCCCTCTCTTCCTCTTCCTATTTCCGTTTCCCTCTCCCTGACTCGCTGTCTCCCTCTTCCTTTCTCCCTCTCCCTTTCTTCTTTTCTTCCTCCTCCTCTCTTCCTCTCTCCCTCTCACCCTCTCCCTTTCTCTCTCTCACTCTTCCATCCTCATCTCTTCCTCTTCCTCTCTCCCTCTCCCCCCCTCTCTCCCTCTCTTCCTCTCATTCCTTCTCCCTCTCTCCTTTTATCCCTCCCCCTCTCTCTTCCTCTCTTCCTCTTCCCCTCTCCCTTTCTCTTTCTCTCTCTTCCTTTCTCCCGCTCTTCCTCTTCCCCTCTCCGTTTCCCTCTCCCTGTCTCGCTGTCTCCCTCTTCCTTTCTCCCTCTCCTTCTTTTCTCTCTCCCCCCTCTCTTCCTCTTTCCCTCTCACCCTTTCCCTTTCTCTCTCTCACTCTTCCATTCTCCATCTCTTCCCCTTCCTCTCTCCCTCTTCCTCTCTCCCTCTCTCCCTTTCTCTTTCTCTCTCTCCCTCTCTCTCCCAGAACTGAGCAGCTGAAACTTCCAAACAAGACAGATCTCAACCCTTACCCTGAGAAATCCCAGCCAACTGTTATTGCTTGGAATAAAATGTAATAAATCTTCGATCTTAGGGGGAAAGAGAGAGAGAGAGAGAATATGCTGCCAGTGTCAATAATATTTACAAACACAAATGAAGGATTTTTCCCCCCACCTGGCTGCTGCAATATAGTCACATAAAACTAGTGTCTCAAACAAGGAGAAAATGCTTCCATTTATCATACTCACTTTGGGAAAGTCACCGTTTTCAGGCACCGCAATGCCTACCTTGGATAAGGTTATAGCTCTGTAATTCAAATGCTTAATTGTCACCGGAGGTTTCAGCCTTGTATATTGCAATATATCCCCAAGAGTGAGTCAACTGGTTTATCCAGGTAATAGCTGAGAATTCAGCAGGGACACAATATCTCTGTAGTAAGGATGGAGCTTTGGGTCAGAGCTGAGATTCAATTCAGGTTGTAGTCACTTCAGCTTGCACCAGGTTGTAATTCTAGAGTTATCCTGGGAGGAAATTCAGCGAGGACTAGGACAATTCTTTGCAGGCACCTCTCCATGGTCATTTCTCTGCCGCCAACCCGTCAATGTGATATAAATGTTATCCATCACCCAAGAGCACTTTTTGAAGAGGCAACTGGACATCTTGTTTTTCTCTTGAAGACGTTTCACTTCTCATCCAGGAGGCTTCTGACTGGATGGTGGGGAATGGAAGGATTTTGTTAGGATATGGTTTGAGCCTAACAAGTTGTCCAGGCAATATATGCGTTCTGTGATTTTAACATAGATATGTATTATGTGACTTTAAGGTTTTACTGCTGATTCATTGTAATGCTGAGTCACGCTGTAATTAGATAATCACTGGTTGTAAACGTATTTAAGAAAGGTACTGTAAAGTATTCAGTTGATGATATGCTACCATAGTGTGTGGAGTTGCTACCATTGTGCTATCATCGTTGGATGGATCTGCTACCATCGTGGTTTGTGAACCAGAGTGAGTTTGTTATTCTAACCAACTACTGTTTGTGTGGTAAGAGGAGTTTCTGTATCACTGGACTGATTTAACTGGCAAAGACTTGGATTGACTTAAAGACTATGAGATTGATTTTTCACTATAAAGTAAACGTTTGATAAACCAGTTTGCACATCTCTTATTCATTGCTCTCAGCAACGTTTCTCTGTGCTCTACACTTTGCTGGTTGGTAACACAACAACAATATCCTTAACAGATTTATATTCCTTGCAGACAGCTGGTCATTTGCATCCTTTTAGAGGGTCCTTGAGGCCACTTGGAGGTTGATCTGTGTCCTCAGGGTCACCTGAGTGGTGCTTCTGGTTCCCGTAATCTGCAATTTTTCCTCTGGAAATCCATTCCTATTCCCACACCATTCAAAGGTTGTTCATCCCAAATTGTATAGCTAAAAGTCTGTAGGGATTCTCAGTCATCCAGGTCACAGTTCTCCCAAAGGTGCTTTTTTCAAGAGGCAACTGGACTTTCTGGTTTTTTCTTTTGAAGACATTTCGCTTCTCATCCAAGAAGCTTCTTCATCTCTGACTGGATGGTGGGGAAGGGAAGGATTTATATTCCTTGCAGACAGCTGGTCATTTGCATCCTTTTAGAGGGTCGTTGAAGCACTTGGAGGTTTATCTGTGTCCTCAGGGTCACCTGAGTAGGACTGATGTCCGAGCTGAAGAAGCTTCTTGGATGAGAATTATTTATATATTATTTATATCAGGGGTGAAATGCTTCTGGTTCGGACCGGCTTAGGGGAGTAGGTAGTGATGGCGCTGGGCAGTTTGGAGAACCAGTAGCAAAAATCCCTGCCCCCGCCCCCCATGCCCAGCTGAGCCACACGATCATCAGAGCCTTTTTTTTCTTTAAAATGGCTCTGACCAGCCAAGCTCTGACGATCCCAGCTGAGTTGCCTGCTAATCAGGCAACTCAGCTTGGATCGCCAGAGCCATGTAAAAGAAAAAAACTTTTTTTTCCCCAAGCTTTGACGATCTCAGCCTGTTAATCGGTAGCAAAAATCCCTCCCCCTCTCCCCCTCAGCTTGCTTACCTTAGCTGCTGGTCGCAACGCCTTGCTGTAATCCCTGCAATCCATTGCATCAGCAAGCAACTGCAATCAAGCAGGCAGGGAGTTGTGGACTTCAACTCCCAGAATTCCTCAGCCAGCAAAGCAAAGCTGGCTGAGGAATTCTGGGAGTTGAAGTTGCCAAGGTTGGAGACCCCTGTTCTATTGGGTAAGTTTCTTTCCCCTTTGAGAGTTTTTAAAAAATAGTTAATTGGGTTTTTTTAAGTTGTTCTTTTTTTAGACCTAGCCATTTAAAGTTTAGGAAGTTTTAAATTTAGCTGCTTTTATATAAAAATAAAATAAAATAAAATAATATTTGTGCAGCTTTCTGAGATTTAGTGTACTTCTGTAGTGTTTTACTCTAACTACACAAACACACAAAATCTCACAAAGCTGTATGTGGAATTTCGTGTGTGTGAAATGTGAAAGTTGGTTTTTGGGGCTTTTTGTGGCTGTGTGAGGTTCCTGCTTGTTGCAGGGGCCATTTTGGGTCTAGCACAGCTGCTTTTACATTGTGAGTGAGCCAGTTGTGTTGTGTTGTGTTGTGTTGTGTGTGTGTAAAGTGTGAAAGTTGGTTTTTTGGGCTTTTTGTGGCTGTGTGAGTTTCCTGCTTGTTGCAGGGGCCATTTTGGGTCTAGCACAGCTGCTTTTACATTGTGGGTGAGCCAGTTGTGTTGTGTTGTGTTGTGTGTGTGTAAAGTGTGAAAGTTGGTTTTTTGGGCTGTTTGTGGCTGTGTGAGTTTCCTGCTTGTTGCAGGGGCCATTTTGGGTCTAGCACAGCTGCTTTTATATTGTGGGTGAGCCAGTTGTTTTGTGTTGTGTTGTGTTTTGTAGGTTAAAAAAGGGCAAAGAAGTGACATTGACTTGGCCATGCCCACCTGACCAACAAGCCACCCCTCCCAGTCACCTTACCACCAAGCCCCGCCCACTAATTAAGCCACGCCCACAGAATTGGTAGCAAAAAAATTTAGATTTCACCCCTGATTTATATATATTTAAGGAGAAGGAGGATAGGAGGAAGAGGAGAAGGAGAAGTAGGAACAGTATTCTAATGATAGATATTCTTCTTTAGATGCACAAGACTCAGAAAAGCCTATTTAGAATTCTGGAAAGTGTCTTTTGGGCATGGGACTCAGTGGTGGGTTGCCCCCCGGTTCAGACCAGTTCGCAAGAACCGGTAGTAAAACCGTCGGGAGGCTCTGCCCACTGACCCAGATGTCATCATAAGTGATCTGCGCATGTGCAGAAGCTTCTGCGTATGCACAGAAGAGTGCGCGCACACACAAGCAAAGCAAGCGCGCACATGCGGGCACGATGCAAACCGGTAGTAAAGGTAAGTAGAACCCACCTTGCTTGCTGGCTGCCAGAAAAAAAGCCTAGAAACTAGTGGGTTGTGATTTCACTGAACTAGGGCTGCATAAAAATCTTGGTTTACATAGGAAGAACCTGGCTAAAGAGAAATACATACATACATACATACATACATACATACATACATATATATTCTTACTTCTTCATAGGGTTTATTTGTGTTTTTCCTCTAGCCAGGTTTTCCCTACATTTTGCAGAAAAACCTTGGTTACGTAGGGAAAACCTGGCTAGAGGAAACACACACACACACACACACACACACACACATATAGATGTAGGTCTCTTTCTCTCCTCTTATCCCTCTCCCTCTCTCTCCCTCTCCTTATCCCTATCCCTATCCCTATCCCCATCTCCATCTCTATCTCTATGTAGGGTTTCCTGCCTAAACAGGGGGTTGGACTAGAAGACCTCCAAGGTCCCTTCCAACTGTGATATTCTATTCTATTCTATTCTATTCTATTCTATTCTATTCTATTCTATTCTATTCTATTCCATTCCATTCCATTCCATTCCATATTCTCTATTCTGCTCTATTCTATTCTATTCTATTCTCTTCTACTCTCTATCCCGTGTTTCCCCAAAAATAAGCCCTCCCCGAAAATATTTAAATGCATGAGTAGCTGGTCTTGTTAGGATTAAGGAGACAGAGCTGGAAATCAGGTAAGATGGCAAGATGATCCACGCACCCCAAAATAATAAGACCTCCCCAAAAATAAGCCCAAACGCTTATTTCGGGGTTCAAAAAAATATAAGACATTAATATTTCTTGGAATATTTCATTTTTTTAAGGAAAGGGGTGGGTGCTAACTTCCTACAGTTGTAAAGATGTGGCTTTGTGGAGTAAAAACAACAGGGACAGAATTACATTTCCTACAGTTCCTTCTTTTCACCTGAATGTCTGGTTTCCTTTTCTTTTTTTTCTCCCGCCACCGTCTCAATTAGAATTTAGCCTCAGCATTTCCCATCCAGACACATGCTAGCATTGTTAATGAATTCTCTCTGGAGAAAGGCAAAAACGAAGGGAGGAAAAAAACGCAAAACCACAATTCCTCTTTTCTCACACAGCATGAACCCGGGGTTCTTTTAAGTAAATATTTTGGTAATAACTCCCAGGCCAAACATATGTGTGCCGATCAAAATAAATAAAACAGAATCGGTTCTCCTCCTCTAATGAGTCGAAAGCTTTATTATATCATCTATTTTTCCCCTTCCTTCCTTCCTTCCTTCCTTCCTTCCTTCCTTCCTTCCTTCGCTGAAGGAAGGGTGCAATGCAACTCCCTGCCTCTGAAGATGAGACTGAATGATTATTGTAATTCATAGGGCTTTAATTAGCTGCACAAACCATTAGCTACAATTAGGCTATTATAAAACACTTGATATGCTGTGTCAACCAAAGGGCCTCATTTATTCTGGTGGCAGGATAGGCAGAGGGAGGGGACACAACAGAGGCGCTGAGCATGCTAATAAAGACAGATTTTTGATTTAAGATGTTGCCGATAGAGCTTCCGAATTAATCTCAATAGCTGTCTAATTTGTGTCGGTGGATGGTATATTTATTGTAAAATGACACCAAAGCTAAATGAGTTACCTGAAGCAGGAGAGCTCATGTCAGCAACGGAGGGGAGGATGTGGGGTGGGGGTGGGGAAAATTTGTCTCTCTCTGCTGAAGAGGCTGGACCAGTGGAGCAGAAGATGCTCTGTGGAGCAGCTGGCCTCATCTTGCTCTCTCAGAAGCCAAGTTGTGATGGAGGAGGAGGAGGAGGAGGAGGAGGAGGAGGAGGAGGAGGAAGAAGAAGAAGAGTGAGGGGCAAGGGGAGAAGAAGAGGCAGGGGAGGAGGATGAGAAAAAGGAAAGGATGGAAGGAAAAGTAGGAAGAGGAGGAGAAGGAGAAAAAGGAAAGGATGGAAGGGAGAGGAGGAAGAGGAGGAGGAGGAGGGCAAGGGGAGAAGAAGAGGAATTGGGGAAGGAGAAGAAAAAGGAAAGGATAGAAGCAAGAGGAGGAGGAGAAAAAAGAGAGGAGGATAGAAGTGAAATGGAGGATAGGAAGAGGAGGATATATGAGAAGAGAGAAGGAGAGGAAGGAAGAGGAGGAGGAGAAAAAAGAGAGAGAAAAAGAGAGGAGAAGGAGAGAAGGGAGTGGAGAAGAGGAGGGAGAGGAGGATGGGAGGGAGAGGAGGATGAGAAAAAGGAAAGGATAGAAGCAAGAGGAGGAGGAGGAGAAAAAAGAGAGAAGGATAGAAGTGAAATGGAGGATAGGAATAGGAGGATAGATGAGAAGAGAGAAGGAGAGGAAGGAAGAGGAAGAGGAGAAAAAAGAGAGAAGAAGAGAAGGGAATGGAGGAGGAGGAGACAGAGAAGGATGGGAGGGAGAGGAGGAGGAGAAAAAGGAAAGGATGGAAGGAAGAGGAGGAAGGAGAGGAGAAGGAAGGCAAGGGGAGAAGAAGAGGAAGGGGAGGAGGTGGAGAAAAAGGAAAGGATAGAAGCAAGAGGAGGAGGAAGAGAAAAAAGAGAGGAGGATAGAAGTGAGGAGGAGAAAAGGAGAGGAGAAGGATGGAAGGAGGAGGAGAAAAAAGAGGGGGGAAGGAGGAGGAGGAGGAGAAGCAGAGGAGGAAGAGAAAAAGGATAGAAGGGAGAGGAGGAGAAAAAGAAAAGAAGGCTGCAGGGAAGAGAAGGAAAAAGATGAGAGGGACAGGAGAAGAGGAAGAAAAGGAAAAAGAGGGGAGCAAAGGAAAGGAAAAGAAAGAAGAGAAAGAGGAAAACAAGGAGGAGGATGGGAGTGAGAGTAGTTTTAATTCCATTGTAGGAGTTTTAATTCCATTGGTTGGTTATTGCCTCTTTTTGTTTGTGGATTATATAGCAGCCAGAATAATTGTTTGAGTTGGGCATCCAGATCAGTGCCATCAATTCCCACACATTTATATATATATATATAGAAATATATAGAATGGACATTTAGGATCAGTCCAAGGTACAATTTCTCTGGATTTTTTCTCAACCTTTCAACCTTCCTTTCTGCAATTTTCTCCTTCCACTCAGGGAAAAAGTGCAGCTGCTTTACACTCAAATCATTTCCCCATAAAATGCTGATCTATTGCTATACGCAAACTTATTATATTTTTTTAGCCCACCTTTATTATTTTAATAAACAACTCAGGGGGATGAATTTACCTAATACTCCTTCCTCCTCCCCCTATTTTCCCCACAACAACTGAGTGGGATGCACTGACCCAAAGTCACTCAATGGGCTTTAGTTCCTAAAGTGAGACTAGAACTCACTTTCTCCTGGTGATTGGCCCAAAGTCACCCAACTGGCTTCCATGCCTAAGGCAGGACTAGAACTCACCAGCTCCTGGTGATTGGCCCAAAGTCACCCAACTGGCTTTCATGCCTAAAGTGGGACTAAAACTCACAGTCTCCTGGTGCTTTGGAAAATAATTTGACCCCTTCAAATACTGGAATACAACTATCATGTCCCCCACCCCACCCTGGTAGTCCTTCCTTTCTCTAGACTAGCCATATCCAAATCCTGCAACCGCTCTTCATATGTTTTACTCTCCAGGCCTTTAATCATCTTAGTTGCTCTTCTTTGCACTTTTTCCAAAGTCTCAACATCTTTTTTTGTAACGTGGTAACCAAAACTGGATGCAGCATTCCAGGTGTGGCCTTACTAAGGCTTTATAAAGTGGTACTAATACTTCACGAGATTTTGATTTCTGTTTATACAACTGAGAATTGTGTTTTTTGACTGCTGCCGCACACGGCTGGCCCCTGTTTAAGTGATCGTCCAGTAGGACTCCAAGGTCCCTCTCGCAGTTACTGTTTTTGAGCCAGGTTTTGCCTAATCTGTACTTGTACCTTTGGTTTTTTCTGCCTAGGTCAGTGGTGGGTTCCTCCTGGTTCGGCCCGGTTCTGCTGAGCCGGTAGCGGTGACGATATGATATCACCAAACCAGTTATCTTTGTTCGGGAGCTGCCTGCCCCCGTGTTATTCTTACCTTTTATTTGGCCCCGTCACCAATCTATTCGCTGCCTCCTGAGTCCCAGCTGATCGGCTAGAAGGAAAAAAAACTGTTTAAACTCTTGCCGCGGGGCTTCAAAAGGCCGCCCTACAGCTGATCAGTGTTAAAAGGCAGTGTGGTGGTAGACCAGTATGCTCCAAAAACAAATGTGTAGACCAGTGCCTCCAAAAATAAATGAGTAGACCGGTGCCTCCAAACAAATGGGTGTCAGCGTCCCAGCACTGACATATATAAGGAGAGGAGAAGCTTGAACTTTTGCCTACTTAATCCCTTTGAAGATTCTGTCTCCTCGGAGATGGGAGGGAGGAACATTCCTGTGATCTGATGGAGGAGGGATGAGGAAAGTGGCTTGGAAGATAGCCAATGAGACGCAGAGAATTGGGGATCGGAAAGGGAAGGATTGGGGGGCAAAGGTCAGTACTGACCGCGCAAGAGCCAAGGACAGTTCACTATGCTCAATAAAGTGAAAATTTCCTTAAAGATCGGCAGTTTGGAAATTCCTTTATTTTGAGATAGCATCGAAACCTGACAATGGGTAGATCAGTGCGCTCCAAGAACAAATGGGTAGACCGGTATAGTTCTGCAAGCAGTTAAAAGCCTGGTAGACCAGCACCTCCGCTAAATCCTAAAGAATTGTCACATGACCATCAAACCACACCCACAAAATAAGCCACGCCCACAGAACCGGTAGTAAAAAAATTTAGAACCCACCCCTGGCCTAGGTGTAAAACCTTGCTATATAATATATATTCACAATATTCTTACATCACTCCAGGAAGCTTCATCTGCATGGGGAAAAAAAAAAAAGAGAGAGAGAGAGACCCTTTTAGCTTTTTGACAGCATTGATGGTTGGAAGAGACAGAAGATCAACATGACGGAGAAAGGGACGGTGGAATAAATGAGTTAATTTCCACTTGATGAAAATGTTTATATTGTTTTTCGCGTGACTCTTATTCCAGCCCATTTCCACATTAATCTGTGATTTTACAAGTCGGGGAGAAAATTTGACGTGAAAGACAGACGCTGTTTAGCATTCACCAACGTGCCGGTTTTATCCCAAGTTGGTGCCTTCCTTTCAGACAAATGACAACAAATGTAACCCCTGAAGGACGTTTTCACCCCAACACGTATTAATATGCTTGTCTTTGCGGAAAGTTCTTACATACATTTTCACGGCAAATGCGTATTTTGTTGCGCTCTTCGGTTTTTGCAAGCGTGAGGGCTGTCTTTTTTCCGTGACTTGACTTACAACCATTCGTTTAGTGGCCATTTGAATGGTTACAATGGCACTTATGACCATTGCAGCATCCCCATGGTCATGTGATCAAAATTTGGGAAGCTTGGCAACTGGCATGTACTTATGACGGTTGACTGGCCTGAGGTCATGTGGGCGCTTCATCATTGGAGGTTTTTAAGAAGAGACTGGACAGCTATTGGTCTGAAATGGTATGGGGTCTTCAGCTGGAGTAGGGGGTTGGTCTAGAAGACCTCCAAGGTCCCTTCCAGCTCTATTCTGACTTGAAATTGAATGGATCACCATTCCTATAAGCAAAGGCAATGGGGGAAGCCAGATTTGCTTTACAACCATGTAATTCGCTTAACAAGTGCAGTGACTCACTTAATAGCCGAGGCAAGAAGGGTCGAAAATGAGGCAAAAACTCATTTAACAGCTCCTCGCTTAGCAACAGGAATGTTGGGTTCAATTGTAGTTGTAAGTCCAGGACTGGCTGAAATGTGTTTTTCTACATCACATCAAAATTATTGGGGGCTCCTTTAAAGATCCTTGGATGCTTCAGCAGAAGAAGAGATATCAAAATTGTAAACCAGGATTTATTTCAAGAACTTTCTTCCCCTTACCACAAGCTCACTACTCCTTCTCTACATGGAAATCCCTCCTCCTCCTCCTCTGTTTCCCCCGCTCCTCCTCCTCCTGCCTCCTCTTCCTCCCCCTCCTTCTGCTCCTCCTCCTCCTGCCTCCTTCTCCTCTTCCTCTTCCTCTTCCTCCTCCTCCAGCTTTTCCACCTCCTCCTCCTCTTCCTCCTACTGCCTCCTCCTCCTCTCTCCTCTTTTTCCTCTTCTTCCTCCTCCCTCAGCTTCCTCCTCCTCCCTCTTTCCTCCTCCTCCTCCTACAGCTTTTCTAACCCTCTTCCTCTCTCTTTTCCCCTCCTCCTCCTCTTCCTCCTCCTGCCTCCTCCTCTCTCCTCTTCCTTTTCCCTCCTTTTTCTTCTCATCTGCCCACTTTCCTTCTCCTCCTCCTTCATCTTTCCTCTTCCTCCTCCTCCTCTTCCTCCTTCTCCTCCACTCCAGAAACCACTCTCCCTTCTAGCACTTCTATCCGTCTTACAACCTTCTATAAATATAGCCAGATTTATAAATAAGCCCTCATTTACCATTTGGATTTTGAGAATGTACAATTTCTTGAGAACACCTATTACCACAGGTGTTGTTGTTGTTGTTGTTGTTTTTTACAGATAGTGACCTCATGTTTCCAGAATCATCTGTTCCCAAATATTTCCTGTGGTGGAAATCTTACAGCTGAAGATAAGGCAGTGAGCAGTTCAACCTATTCCCTGGGCAACTTTTATATGGCATTAATCGATGTTTCAGAAAGATATAGGCAGAAGCATTAAATGAGCAAAACTTACTCTGGATTTCTTGAAAGTAATAGCAGGGGAGGAAGCTGGAAGCCCCAAGCGAGAGAGAGAGAGAGAGAGAGAGACAGAGACAGAGACCAAGAAAGCGACTGAGAAAGAGAGAGAGAGAGACAGAGAGAGACCAAGAGAAAGAGACAGAGACAGAGAGACAAAGAGAGAGAGAGAGAGACCAAGGAAGAGACTGAGAAAGAGAGAGAGAGAAAGGGAGAGAGACACACAGAGAGACAGAGACACACAGAGCCCGAGAGACTGAGAGAAAGAGACAAAGAGAGACAGAGACAGAAACAGAGAGAAAGAGAGAGAAAGAGAGAGAGAGAGAGAAAGAAAGAAAGAAAGGATGGAAGGAAGGAAGGAAGGAAGGAAGGAAAAAGAAAGAAAGAAAGAAAGAAAGAAAGAAAGAAAGAAAGAAAGAAAGAAAGAAAGAAAGAAAGAAAGAAAGAAAGAAAGATGTCACCTTTTTCTGTTTACATGAATTGAGTCTTGCGGATTCCAGGATGGTGAACACCACTTCATTTTTCTAAAAATAGACAAGGATCTCTCTGGAATTAGCATGCCTCAAAATCAAAGAATTTCTCTCTCTCTCTCTCTCTCTCTCTCTCTCTCTCTCTCTCTCTCTCTCTCTCTCTCTCTCTCTCTCTCTCTCTCTCTCTCTCTCTCTCTCTCCTTTTGGCAAATTGTAAAGGTCTGCATGAAACATTTAACAGCAGGGATAAATAATGCATGCCATAAAATATTGTGTTAATATATTGACAAATATACGGATAAAGTATTAATGTGATTATGGATCACCAAGCGCAATTGTCTTTCTTTCTGCAATTCTTTTCTACTTGGCTACATATTTATAAAGCACTTCCTTGTATAATCTAAGATGGCCCTTCCTCCCTCCCTCCCTCCCTCCCATGTCCTTCCTTCCTCCCTCCCTCCTTCCCATGTTCGTCCTCCCTCCTTCCCTCCCATGTCCTCCCTCCCTCCCTCTCTCTCCCTTCCTTCCTCCCTCCCTCCCTCCCTCCCTCCCTCCCTCCCTCCTTCCTTCCTTCCTTCCTTCCTTCCTTCCTTCCTTCCTTCCTTCCTTCCTTCCTTCTCATGGTGAGGTTTAATCTCCCAGTGTGGAGACTGAAGTTACTAGGGTTCAGAATTCCCAACCGAGGAAACCCACAGTAGGACTTTAAGAGGGTCTCTCTCTCTTTCTCTCTCCCCCCCTCTCCCTTTCCCTTTGTCTTTTTCCCTTTCTCTCTTTCTGTTCCTCTCTGTTCTTCTCTCCTTCTCTTCTTCCCTCCCTCCCTCCCTCTCCCTCTCTCT
The DNA here is from genome assembly GCF_059756535.1 of Pantherophis guttatus. NCBI lineage: Eukaryota > Metazoa > Chordata > Lepidosauria > Squamata > Colubridae > Pantherophis > Pantherophis guttatus. The sequence continues at coordinate 5,328,364 of NC_142064.1, forward strand.
TTCTTTCCCTTCCTCCTTCCTGCCCTCCCTCTGCAGCCTACCTAAGTGGGAAAGGAGCCTCTGAATAACTTGCCTTGAGCTCGGGGGAGGGGGGAGGAAGAAGGGGAGAGACCTGAGTAGGTAACTGCATGTATTTTAATATACAGAACCTTCTACCTATCCAATTCCAATTACACCTGACTCTTTTGACTGGAGAAATACGAATAACTTAAGGAATGCAAGGTGAGATCATGTGTTTTTTCCCCCTTGTGGCCCTAATTTATTTTTTATGTAGTTTAAATTGTTATGTAAAAGTTGTCCTGAGGCAATAAACTATGTACTATTTAAGAAAACAGAAGTTAATTAGGTGCTTGTCATAGGGAAAACGTGTGACACTCAGCGCGGTACTGGACTAGGGATATGGAAGGCCAGATTCAATCTCCTACCCACCAGCTATGGAAGGTCTCTGAGGGACTTTGCAAGAGTCCTTGAGGATCTGTCACAGAGAAGAGAGGGGTCAACCTGTTCTCCAAAGCACCTGAAGGAAGACAAGAAGTAACAGATGGAAACTCCTCAAGAAGAGATTCAGCCTAGAACTAAAGAGCAATTTCCTGACAGTGAGAACAATTAACCAATGGAAGGATTTCCCTCCAAAAGTTGTGGGTGCTCCATCACTGGAGGTTTTCAAGAAGACATTTGTCAGATTATACTCATGAACTGGAATAGGGCATAGCAACAGGTCAGCCAATGAGGGCTGTTTGGTAACTGAAACATAGTATTTGATGTATGGGGCCATAAGAGACAGTTTGGAGCCTGAGTGTGGCTTTAACTGTTCTGTATATAAGCTTGAGGGCACCAGCTTCTCTCTCCTCCATTTTGCCTTCTCCATTTTGTGTTTGTTTGTTTATTTATTTATTTATTTATTTATTTATTTATTTATTAAATTTCTATACTGCCCTTCTCCAAATAGGACTCAGGGCGGTGCACAGCCAAGGTAAAAACAGAGCATACAAAATTTAAAAACAGTATTAAAATAATTAAATATTTTGGCCGTAAATTAAAACAACCCAATTTAAAATCAATTTAAAATTTAACTCAAGCCAGTTTCCATTTTGTGCTGTGTTTGTACTTGCTATTTCTCTTCTCTACAGTGTGGAAAAACCTACAAGGCAGAGGTGGGTTTCAGCAGGTTCTGACCAGTTCTGGAGAACCGGTAGCGGAAATTTTGAGTAGTTCGGAGAACTGGTAAATACCACCTCTGACTGGCCCCTCCCCCATCTATTCTCTGCCTCCCAAGTCCCAGCTGATTGGGAGGAAATGGGGATTTTGCAGTAACCTTCCCCTGCCACGCCCACCAAGCCACACCCACAGAACCGGTAGTAAAAAAATGTGAAACCCACCACTGTTACAAGGGTATTGTATGCCTTATGTATTGTTATGTATATAAAGATGTTTTGAATCCTGCTGAATTGTCTGATTGTGTGTGCTGTAACAAACTCAGACAACACTGTATTTCGGAGATTAATACTTTAGAGAGGGTCCAGAGGCATTTTATAAGAACAGTACTCAACTCCTCTGCTCGCAATAAAATTCTTTATACCACCAGGCTTTAAATTTTAGGCCTGGGTAATCTTGAACCTCGCTGTCTACATTCCGACCTAAACTTAGTACACAAGATTATCTACCATAACGTCCTACCTGTTAATGAGTACTTTAACTACAACCGCAATAACAGGAGGGCTATCAGTAGACACAAACTAAATGTAATCCTCTCTAATCTTGATTGCAGAAAATACGACTTCAGCAATAGAGGAGTAAATGTCTGGAACACTCTACCTGATCCTGTTGTTAGTTTCTCTAACTCCCATATCTTTTACCTTAAACTGTCCACCGTGGACCTTACACGTTTCTTAAGAGGTCCCTAAGGGGGGGAGGGTGCATAAGCCCCCTTGAGTTGCCATGTGCAAATTTTCTAAATCAAATCAAATCAAATCAAATCAAATCAAATCAAATCAAATCAAATCAAATCAAATCAAATCAAATCAAATCAATACATTATATATTGATGATTATTTTTGTATAGCAAAAATAAATCTTTTCAACCATGTACATAGAAAGCAGAAAAATAGGGAAGGGAAGGGAGGGAGGGAAGAGGGAAGGAAGGAAGGAAGGAAAGAAAGAAAGAGAAAGAAAGAAAGAGGAAGGAAGGAAGGAAGGAAGGAGAGTGGAGGAAAGGCAATGGAAGGGAAGGGAAGGGAAGGGAAGGGAAGGGAAGGGAAGGGAAGAGAAGAGAAGAGAAGAGAAGAGAAGAGAAGAGAAGAGAAGAGAAGAGAAGAGAAGAGAAGAGAAGAGAAGAGAAGAGAAACCAATGGGGAATATTGAGCAGAAGGAAACAATATAAATTGGTAACATAGACTAAAATTATATCTATCATCTCTCTCTCTCCCTCTCCCCATATCTTCTGTCTGTCTGTCTGTCTGTCTGTCCATCCGTCCGTCTGTCTGTCTACCTAATGATTAAGAGGCCACTAATCCAAAAACAATCTGCAACTTTGTTGCTTTTCCTTCCCTATAATCTTCACATCTATTCTTTAGGATTTTTGGCATTGCCTCGCAAAAGAGTATGACTAAGATGTATGTTAGTTTCATATAATATCCCCGCTTTCGTATCAAATCTTCCTCCCAAAGAAAAAATCTTTAAAGATTTCCATTATACAATCTTCTCTGTACCTGTGACAGGTCTGATGCTCGCAGAATAGATGAATTCCTGAACAACGGCTGCAAATTTAATCCAGCCGTTGACAAGAAAGGTAGAAATTTATAGGTTGTATGCTTAAAAAGCTACACTCAAAAGGTAAAGGTGAAGAATGTTCATCACCTGTAGGACAGGTTAGACTGAGCTTTTTCTACAGCAAGAGATCCTACATAACGTATCCAAAAATTAATAAACTACAGAACAGATAACAGAATAACAGAGTTGGAAAGAATCTTGGAGGTCTTCTAGTCCAACTGTCTGCTCAAGCAGGAAACCCCTTACCATTTCAGACAAATGGCTGTCCAATCTTTTCTTGAAAACCTCCAGTGATGGAGCATCCACAACTTCTGAAGACAAGTCCTTCCACTTGTTCATTAGGAAACTTCTCCTTGGTTCTAGGTTGGTTCTCTCCTTGATTAATTTCCATCTGTTGCTTCTTTTTAAGACAATAACATAGTTGGAAGGGACTTGTAGGTCATCTAGCCCAAACCCCTGCCCAAGCAGGAGACCCTCCACCATTTCTGACAGATGGCAGTCTGGTCTCTTCTTGAAAGTTTCCAGTGATGAAGCTTCCACAACTTCTGGAGGCAACTTCTGTTCCATTGGTTGATTGCTCTCACTGTCAGGAAATTTATCCGTATTTCTAGGTTGAATCTCTCCTTGATCACTTTCCATCCATTATTCCTTGTCTGGACTTTGGGTGCTTTGGAAAATAAGTTGAGGGGCTGACTTCTTTGTGACAGCCCCTCAAATATTGGAAGACTGCTATCATGTGACCTCCTAGTCCTTCTTTTCTCTAGACTAGCCACACCCAATTCCCACAACCGTTCTTCATATGTTTTCATCTCCAGGCCTTTAATCATCTTAATTGCTCTTCTCTGCACTTTTACCAAAGTATGAAGCTCTGTATCAATGACTGAATAATTATATGAAGACATGGATTCTCCCAAGTAAATTTTGGATTCAGATTTGAGGGAAATTGAGTGATTTGGGTTTTGCAGCCAAACACGGATGCATATCTAAGGAATCCATGTTCTGAATCAAATTAGAATGGTATGGCATGGAATAGAATAACAGAGTTGGAAGGGACTTTGGAGGTCTTCTAATCTAACCCCCTACTTAGGCAGGAAGCCCTATACTATTTCAGACAAATGGTTGTCTAATCTCTTCTTTAAAAACTTCCAGTGTTGGAGAATTCAGAACTTCAAGGGGCAAATTGTTTTACTGGTTAATTGTTCTAACTGTCAGGAAACTTCTCCTTAGTTCCAGGTTGCTTCTCTCCTTGGTGAGTTTCCACCCATTGCTTCTTGTCCTACCCTCAGGTGCTTTGGAGAATAGCTTGACTCCCTCTTCTTTGGGGCAGCCCCTGAGATATTGGAACACTGCTATCATGTCACCTCTACTTCTTCTTTTCATCAGATTAGACATACCCAGTTCCTGCAACTGTTCTTCATATGTTTTAGCCTCCAGTCCTCTAATCATCTTTGTTGCTCTTCTCTGCACTCTTTCTAGAGAGAGTCTCAACATCTTTTTTACATCGTGGAGACCAAAACTGGATGCAATATTCCAAGTGTGGCTTTAACCAAGGCCTTATAAAGTGGTATTAACACTTCATGTGATCTTGATTCTATCCCTCTGTTGATGCAGCCTAGAACTGTGTTGGCTTTTTTGGCAGCTGCTGCACACGGCTGGCTCATATCTAAATGGTTGTCCACTAGGACTCCAAGATCCCTCTCACAGTTACTACTATTTTGCTTTATATAATTTTTTTAATATAAATTTATTTTGTATAAATCTTGCTTTATATACACCACAAACTTGAATGACTTTGAGATAGATTTTCTTCCTCCAGAAAATCTTCAACTAATCAATGATAAGATCGAAGTTCACCCTAGTCATTCTTTCATTCGTTGTAAAACTGACTAAGCTTTCATGGTTTGCTAATCTTTCCAAAGAGAACTATCAGTGATTCTTAGTGTAGAACAAAACTGTTATAACCAACTAGGGCAATTAATTTACAGCATACTAATTTTTGTTCCAGTCTATTTGGTAAATAGGTGTAAGTGCAGCTTCATTAAAAACATTTAATTATTTACTCAGGGGACCAGAACAGCTGTTCAGCCAGGTAAAGAAATTTGTAGGCAGGGTTTTTGAAATGTGGACTCTATTTCCACTTAAATACATTTTTCATAATGCATTAAAAAAAAATCTATTACTTTGCGAATGTAGATGTAGCTAATAGGCTCTGCATATTTAAACAACAACTTCGAGATCCCAACTATGTGCAACTGTTCCTTTCTTGCTCTCATCCCAGTTTTGAAAATTGCAGCTCGTTTTTAATATTCCCCAGGGATCTCATAAGATTGGAAGAGTCCCAGGGTATTATGTAGTCTAATTCCAAAACAAATTTGATTGCAACAACCAATAGAAATAAATCCTAAAGCTCCCGGTATCACTCCCAAAAAGGAGGTCTATTTTCAGTGGCGACAAAGAATTATTTAGTGGGGTTTTTGGTATTTTGAGTGAAAGTACAAATGATAACTGTATTGTAAGATCTAAAGTATGCTAAAGATGCTAAAGTTTCTTTCAAGTTGATCTAGACTCTAAATCACTAAGTAGGCTTGGACATGGGTTTTCTTGGAAATAAATATGGAATAATCTCCTCCTCCTTGTTTGGTCCTTCCTTCTCTGTGACCCATTGTTCTCCTTCTCCTTTTCCTCTTTCTCCTTCTCCTCCTCTTCCTCCTCCTCCTTCCCCTCCTCCTCCTCCTCCTCCTTATCCAAATAACAGTTGCAAGGGACCTTGGAGGTCTTATAGTCCAACCCGCTGATCAAGCAGGAGACCCTTCTTTCCTTCTCCTTCCCCTTCTCCTTCTCCTTCTCCTTCCCCTTCCCCTTCTCCTTCCCCTTCTCCTTCTCCTTCTCCTTCTCCTTCCCCTTCCCCTTCCCCTTCTCCTTCTCCTTCTCCTTCTCCTTCTCCTTCTCCTTCCCCTTCCCCTTCTCCTTCTCCTTCTCCTTCTCCTTCTCCTTCTCCTTCTCCTTCTCCTTCCCCCTCCCCTTCCCCTTCCCCTTCCCCTTCCCCTTCCCCTTCTCCTTCTCCTTCTCCTTCCCCTTCCCCTTCTCCTTCTCCTTCCCCTTCCCCTTCCCCTTCCCCTTCCCCTTCTCCTTCTCCTTCCCCTTCTCCTTCTCCTTCTCCTTCTCCTTCCCCTTCCCCTTCCCCTTCTCCTTCTCCTTCCCCTTCCCCTTCTCCTTCTCCTTCTCCTTCCCCTTCTCCTTCTCCTTCTCCTTCTCCTTCCCCTTCTCCTTCCCCTTCTCCTTCCCCTTCCCCTTCTCCTTCCCCTTCCCCTTCCCCTTCTCCTTCCCCTTCTCCTTCTCCTTCTCCTTCTCCTTCTCCTTCCCCTTCCCCTTCCCCTTCTCCTTCTCCTTCCCCTTCCCCTTCCCCTTCTCCTTCCCCTTCCCCTTCCCCTTCTCCTTCTCCTTCCCCTTCCCCTTCTCCTTCTCCTTCCCCTTCCCCTTCTCCTTCCCCTTCCCCTTCCCCCTCCCCTTCCCCTTCCCCTTCCCCTTCTCCTTCCCCTTCTCCTTCTCCTTCTCCTTCTCCTTCCCCTTCCCCTTCCCCTTCTCCTTCTCCTTCTCCTTCTCCTTCTCCTTCTCCTTCCCCTTCCCCTTCTCCTTCTCCTTCTCCTTCTCCTTCTCCTTCTCCTTCTCCTTCTCCTTCCCCCTCCCCTTCCCCTTCTCCTTCCCCTTCCCCTTCCCCTTCTCCTTCCCCTTCCCCTTCCCCTTCCCCTTCCCCTTCTCCTTCTCCTTCCCCTTCTCCTTCCCCTTCCCCTTCCCCTTCCCCTTCTCCTTCTCCTTCCCCTTCTCCTTCTCCTTCTCCTTCCCCTTCCCCTTCTCCTTCTCCTTCCCCTTCCCCTTCTCCTTCTCCTTCCCCTTCCCCTTCTCCTTCCCCTTCCCCTTCCCCCTCCCCTTCTCCTTCCCCTTCTCCTTCCCCTTCCCCTTCCCCTTCTCCTTCCCCTTCTCCTTCCCCTTCCCCTTCCCCTTCTCCTTCTCCTTCTCCTTCTCCTTCCCCTTCCCCTTCCCCTTCTCCTTCTCCTTCTCCTTCTCCTTCTCCTTCTCCTTCTCCTTCTCCTTCTCCTTCCCCTTCCCCTTCCCCTTCTCCTTCTCCTTCCCCTTCCCCTTCCCCTTCCCCTTCTCCTTCCCCTTCCCCTTCCCCTTCTCCTTCTCCTTCCCCTTCCCCTTCCCCTTCTCCTTCTCCTTCCCCTTCCCCTTCCCCTTCCCCTTCCCCTTCCCCTTCTCCTTCCCCTTCCCCTTCCCCTTCTCCTTCCCCTTCTCCTTCCCCTTCCCCTTCTCCTTCTCCTTCTCCTTCCCCTTCCCCTTCCCCTTCCCCTTCTCCTTCCCCTTCCCCTTCTCCTTCTCCTTCCCCTTCCCCTTCTCCTTCTCCTTCCCCTTCCCCTTCTCCTTCTCCTTCCCCTTCCCCTTCCCCTTCCCCTTCCCCTTCCCCTTCTCCTTCTCCTTCCCCTTCCCCTTCTCCTTCTCCTTCCCCTTCCCCTTCCCCTTCCCCTTCTCCTTCCCCTTCCCCTTCTCCTTCCCCTTCCCCTTCTCCTTCTCCTTCCCCTTCTCCTTCTCCTTCTCCTTCTCCTTCCCCTTCTCCTTCTCCTTCTCCTTCTCCTTCCCCTTCCCCTTCCCCTTCTCCTTCTCCTTCCCCTTCCCCTTCTCCTTCTCCTTCTCCTTCCCCTTCTCCTTCTCCTTCTCCTTCTCCTTCCCCTTCCCCTTCCCCTTCTCCTTCTCCTTCCCCTTCCCCTTCCCCTTCTCCTTCTCCTTCCCCTTCCCCTTCTCCTTCTCCTTCCCCTTCCCCTTCCCCTTCTCCTTCTCCTTCCCCTTCCCCTTCCCCTTCCCCTTCTCCTTCCCCTTCCCCTTCCCCTTCCCCTTCCCCTTCCCCTTCCCCTTCCCCTTCTCCTTCCCCTTCCCCTTCCCCTTCCCCTTCCCCTTCCCCTTCTCCTTCCCCTTCCCCTTCCCCTTCTCCTTCCCCTTCTCCTTCTCCTTCCCCTTCTCCTTCCAGGGTGAACAAGCAGGCTTTGTTAGAAGAAGAAAAAAAAAAAAACAAGACAAAAGACTTCCAGCCAGCAACAATCCTCCAGGGAAAAAAGAGAAAAACAAAAACAGGAGCGGAGTTTTGTCTACAAATGTAGCCAGTGGTATTTATTCCGCTACATTGTAATAATAAAAAACGGAAGAACTTTCCCTCTCAAACTCTTCTCCAGCCGCGGCAGACGCCATTTTAAAAAGAAACTTTTTTCCTCTTTCTCTTCCTCTATTCTCTTAAGTAATTTTTAAAAGATAAGTAAAATACTTGCGCTTCAGTATTACAGGTCCAGCTCACATTTTCTTTGAGTAATCTGTCAAATTCGCAGGCTTGCTTTTGACGCCTGGCTCTGCATTAGCAGAGGTCTCCCAAAGCCCGGAGCAGCGGCTGGGGATATGGGGCATCTCATCCGCTCCATCCCAAAAGTAAAAGAAAAACTTTTGGGACTCTGCAGAGAGTTCTACCCACCCCTGCCGGCTCTATCTCCGTTTCCTCATGGGAACGGAGTTTTTTCGAGCCGCCGTTCCGTTGTGAAGGCGGCTCTGACAGGCAGTGGAAGCTGACGATCCCAAAGGAACGTCTGGCGGCGGCCAGCAGCAAACAGGAAGCCCCTCCTGCTGACTTTTTGATGTCCCTTGGACTGTGTTCCTTAAACTAAGGTGGAGAAAGTACACCAGGTGAGGTCTAGCTACTGGAAAAATAAAATGAAGTTTTATATTACATTTATATTACAAGGTTAAACGATTTGTTTGATTTTAGGTGTGATTGCTTCACTGGGAACCAAGATAAGTGATGGTTTCATTTCACATTTCAGCAAATCAGAAGTATGCAGGCAAGCCTGGAAACAAGTTTGTTTATTAACTGATATTGATCTGTTTTGCAATAAGGGTGTCTGAAATTCTTATATTACAGAAATATATTCTAAGGCAGCAATAGAACAATAGATATATTTTTTTAAAAAAAAAATCAGACTATGTTTAGCACAAGTGGATCAATTTGTTAGGTAGACTTTCCTCAAGATCTTCTTTTCACTTCTTCTATTTTCTTTTGGAGTTCTGCACCTAGGCAGGAAAGATCAAATGTGCAGATATAGGATAGCCAGTTCACGGCTTAACTGTGATACCTTTGAGAGGGATACAGAATATAGAATAACAGAGTCAGAAGGGAACTTAGAGGTCTTTTAGTCCAGAATGTAGACCACACCTGGAATAGTGCTACCAATTTTGGTCATCACAGTACAAAAAAAAAAAAAAGATGTTGAGACTTTGGAAAAAGTTCATAGAAGAGCAACTAAGATGATATCAGTTGCCTCCAGAGATAAGGAGAATCCATGACCTCAGTGCCTTCCGCCGTGCCCTTAAAACCTTCTTTTTCCAGCAGGCCGGGCTGGCCTAATTTTTTAAGTGTTTTAATTGTTTTGTTTATCGTTTTTAATTAATGGGGCCAAATTTATATATATATATTTAACTGTATTTTAATATTTGTATTTGATGTTTTTATTTGGCTGTTCACCGCCCTGAGTCCTCAGGGAGAAAGGCGGTATACAAATTCAAAATAAAATAAAATAAAATAAAATAAATGATCAAAGGCCTGGAGACTAAAACATATGAAGAACAGCTGGAGGATTTGGGTTTGGCTAGTCTAGAGAAAAGAAGGATTAGGGGTGACATGATAGCAGTGTTTCAATGTTTGAGGGGCTGCCACAAAGACGAGGGGATCAAATTATTCTCCAAAGCACCTGAGGGCAGGACAAGAAGCAATGGATGGAAACTAATCAAGGAGAGAAGCAACCTGGAACTAAGAAGGAACTTTCTAACAGTGAGAACAATTAACCAGTGGAACAGAAGTTGCCTTCAGAAATCATGGGCACTTCATCACTGGAGGTTTTAAAGAAGAGACTGGACAATCACTTGTCTGAAATGGTATAGAGTCTCCTGATGATCAGGGGGCTGAACTTGAAGACCTCCAAGCAGGGGTGAAATCCAGCAGGTTCCGACAGGTTCTGGAGAACCAGTAGTGGAAATTTTGAGTAGTTTGGAGAACCGGCAAATACCACCACTGGCTGGCCCCAGAGTGGGGAGGGAATGGGGATTTTGCACTATCCTTCCCCCAGGAGTGTGGTGGGAGCCACACCCACCAAGCCACACCACATCACGCCCACCAAACCACGCCCACAGAACCAGTAGCAAAAAAAATTGAATTCCACCACTGCCTCCAAGGTCCCTTCCAGATGTGTTCTGTTCTTAAGGATTCCTGCCTTGACCAGAAGGTTGGTTAGAATACCTCCATAGTCCATTCCAGTCCTATGATTCTACCACTATGAGATTCAAAATGAGAAAGAAAACAGATCAGAATATTATTTAATGAGCCGGAGTGAAGTGCAAGAATCCCAGACCAAGGTCCACACATTGCCGCCAAAGGCACCGGGTGACTCTGAGCCAACGTCAACTCGCAACTCCAATTTATTTTTACAGAACTCTTTCTATGGGATAGGGGAAAATTGGAGGAAAAAGAATTAGATATGCTCCCTTGAACTCCTGGAGGCAAGAGGGATATAAATTGAACGAACGACTTGATACAACATGCCTGGATTTTCCCATCTACAAATATAAAGTAAATCCAGCATGGATTTTCTTGAGCCAAAAATAATGTGATTCTCCAAAGAGATTCCCGCATGGCACACAGTTCTCAATTAACAGAGCATAGGTGGGACTCAGCGGTAGTCTAGGTGAGATACGTGAAACTTTAATTAAGTCTTTAAAACTTACTGTAAATAAATAACAGACCGGCTGTACACCTGTAAATATCTTTCTTGGGAAAAGTCAGCTTTTTGTTTCGAATATACGGCAACCTGGTGTCTGGATAACAAGATTAGTGAGTCCTAATACAGTGATGGGACATAATAATAGTAGAATAGGTAGAATTAGTGGGTCATAATAATAACTTGCTATTTCGCTTCTGCAAGAGTTGCTTTGCTCCTGTAAGAATTAGAATTGCCTCTGCCATTTGCTTCTACCTCTATTTTACTCCTGCTATCTTGTTTCTTTGTACAACTCAGTGCCTGGTGCAGGTTATGTCATGGCTTGGCATGGTTACATCGGGCAAATACCTGTGTTGCTTAGCACCCAGCTTCTCTGTTGCTAAGCACTCAGTCCCCCTGTTCCTTGCTGAATGGCCATTGCAGGACCACAAGGAAGATATGGGTCAGGGGGCCAGGATTGGGTACTAAACTGATGTCTCTGAAGATATAAAAGGATGCCATTGTTCTGATTCAGCCTTAGCAGAACCAAGAAACAGACTCCTTGTCCCGAAAAAAACCCTCTTTATTTAATTACTGTGAATTTATGGCATTCACACACAGAAAAGTCCAGGCAATAATCATTCCAAAGGTTAATTGCAATAACAGACCTTATCAGTCCTTGGATCATTGTCAGGCCAAGAGCTTCCAGTCACAAAGCTGTAAATTAATGCCTGGCAAGAAGTCTCTGAGGGACGAAGTACGATAAGCAAATCTTCCGAAAGAAATACGAACGGTTGTCTCCTGCAACCACCATTCCCCTTTTGCTTCTATTTATTCCCCAGCCAGGGAGGGGCCATTCAGCGTCCACATGTGCCTTTCTTCCCGAGTTGGCTCCTGTTCCTCAGTTATTCTCCTCTCCTAACTGCTCTGCACATACGTGCATCTGGAACAGACCCCAGCTGTTCTTCCTCCCCACTTATCTCAGCTTCCGAAGGCAACTGCCTCTCCAGTGACTGGGAAATGTCGGACGGCCCTGACTCTATCTCTGCTTCTGATGCAGAGCATCCATCAGAGCCTTCCCCAGATCTGGCCCAAGTTCCTCCCCAACCTCCTCATTGTCCGAGTCTGCCGCCAGCTCTGCTGGCAGCTGGTGGGCCACAACCGCCATACCTTCCCCAAGGTGTGGCTTTTTTCCTTGCATGCATTCTGCCTGTGTGCGGTGAAAAATTGTCGACCCAACAATTTTGTTTTACAAAATAAAAGCTGTTACTTTTAAAGTCTCTCTCTCTCTCTCTCTCTCTCTCTGGCATTCTGGTGACTCAAGTGCATTTTCTGACCTTACAACATGAAAGGTACAGATGAGTCTAATGTATGGGATGTGTTAGCATCTTTCATCCACTCCGTGAACACAGAACATGTTTAGAAAGGGACATATTATTTTGTATATTGTGCAAATGGAGGCAGGATGTATTTTTGAAAAGGCGTCTTCTCAAATCCACGCGGGAGATACATGGGAGCCTTTGTGCCATGTTCTCCACTAAAGTATACTCCATTCTATACAGAATGTAAAGTACACACTTATGTGCCATACTTTTCCATGTAAGCAATGAGTAAGTGTTAGATAAATCCAGAGCAACTTCCTTCCTTCCTTCCTTCCTTCCTTCCTTCTTTCCTTCCTTCCTTCCTCCCTTCCCTTCCCTTCCCTCCATCCCTCCATCCCACTTTTCCTTTCCTTCCCTTCCCTTCCCTTCCCTCCCCTTTTCTCCATCCCACTTTTCCTTTCCTTTCCTTTCCTTTCCTTTCCTTTCCTTTCCTTTCCTTTCCTTTCCTTTCCTTTCCTTTCCTTTCCTTCCCTTTCCTTCCCTTTCCTTTCCTTTCCTTTCCTTCCCTTCCCTTTTCTCCATCCCACTTTTTTCCCTCCCTTATCTCATCTTACTCTCTCCCTAACCTCTCGACAGGTGCTTAACCAATGCAGAATTGAAATAGGATAATGGATAACACAAAGATATTATTTCCTAAGTATTTTTTTGCCTTGTTGGATGGGGAGGTGGAGGAATTCACTTGCCAAGCTGTGTTCTAGATTTTAAAAAGAGCCAGATCAACAAGAAATTAGAAAAGCTTTCACTTCCCATTAAACAATTATGACACATGATTCAGAAAAGCATCTGAGACAAGAAAAATTGCACAGCCAAAGCAACTGGAGCGAAATACATATTGGGAATAGCAGTTTATCCTGCAGCTTCATTCCCATATCCTTCTAGCATAATGATCCCGCCAAATAAAAACTACATTATTCCCCGGTGTCAAAATGATGAAGTGGCTGGCCATTAGATTTTCAGAGGGCTTGAAGAGAAAATGGAGAAAGACAGACAAGGAAATAATAAAGGAGTTGAGAATCAAGCTCGGGAGCGATGCTGGTGCATTTCGTTTTGAACCAGAATAATAATAATAATAATGTGGCACAGAAGTTATAGCAAACTAATTTAAAAAAAAAATGGCAGGGAAAGATTATATCAGACAAAATTAAGGAAAAGATAAGGATAGAGATAGATAGATAGATAGATAGATAGATAGATAGATAGATAGATAGATAGATAGATAGATAGATAGATAGATAGATAGATATGATAGCTAGATAGCTAGATAGATGGATGGGTGGATGGATGGATGGATGGATGGATGGATGGATGGATGGATGGATGGATGGATGGATTAGATAGATAGATGAACAGACAGACAATAGATAGATCGATGTGGTAGATATAGATGATAGTTGGATAGATAAGAGAGAGAGAAATGATCGGTATAGATAGATAAATAGATAGATTAGGTAGGTAGATAGGTAGGTAGATATTGACAGAGATGGACAGACAGACAATAGATAAATTGATATGGCAGATATAGATGATAGATGGATAGATGAGAGAGATGATAGGGATAGAAAGATAAATAAAAGATAGATAGGTAGGTAAATAGATGATAGATAGATAGATAGATAGATAGATAGATAGATAGATAGATAGATAGATAGATAGATAGATAGATAGATAGAGAAATGGACAGGCAGACAATAGATTGAATGATACAGTAGATATAGATAATAGATGAGAGAGAGAGGGATGATAGGGATAGATAGATAGATAGATAGATAGATAGAGAGAGAGAGAGAGAGAGAGAGAGAGAGAGAGAGAGAGAGAGAGAGATGATATTTGAATTCAAACTTGGCTCCTAGTGACATTGAGATGGCAACACTGATGTGAATATTTTTGGAGATAGCAATATGGAAAAGATTCAACATAACCTTCCTCCTTGAATTGTTCAGATTTGTCAGCCTAGATTTCAACTTTAGGATTTTGTGCTGGGTTCTTCTCCAAATATTTTAAATAATTGGAACCCTTCAGATTTGTTTCTGAGATCAGCCAAAGTCAATTGGACACTGCCAGTATTGGAAAGAGGGAAAATAAATGCCTTTGAGGCAAATTGTAACTCTTGCACATAATTTGGAAGAGGAAATTTTAGTCCTTGGTGGTCTCTGAGCTTGGTTGTCTTCCTGCAGCTGTTTTGTCTCCCAACTAGGCAACATCATCAGGAACATCATTCGGCCACTGTATAAACTCCCCTCTCTCTTGCACTGGTGATGTTCCAGTAGAGGAAAACATTCATAACTCTGAGTTGAATGGTGGTGTCCTTGGTCTGTCTCTGAATTTTGTTGTTTCCTTGCAGCCATTTCATTACCCATTTGGATAACATCCTTAGAAGGGAGGGGGAGGAGGAGGAAAAGGAAAAGGAGAAGAAGGAGAAGGAGAAGGAGAAGGAGAGGGAGAAGGAGAAGAAGAAGGAAAGGAGGAGGAGGAGGAGGAGGAGGAGGAGGAGGAGGAGGAGGAGGAAAAGGAAAAGGAGGAAGAGAAGGAGAAGGAGGAGGAGGAAAAGGAAAAGGAGAAGGAGAAGAAGGAGAAGGAGAGGGAGAGGGAGAAGAAGAAGGAGGAGAGGAGGAGGAGGAAGAAAAAGGAGGAGGAGAAAAAGGAAAAGGAAAAGGAGGGAGAAGAAGGAGAAGGAGAAGGAGAGGAAGAAGGAGAAGAAAAGAAGAAGGAGAGGAGGAGGAGGAAGAAGGAGGAGGAGGAGGAGAAAAAGGAAAAGGAAAAGGAGGGAGAAGAAGGAGAAGGAGAAGGAGAGGAAGAAGGAGAAGGAGAAGAAGAAGGAGAGGAGGAGGAGGAGGAAGGAGGAGGAGGAGGTCTTTGGGGTTCTCGCTGCTCTCTGAACGGTTGGTTTCTTGCAGACATTTCATTATCTAAATAGGTGACCTCATTAGAAGGGACTGGGATTTGAGGAAAGGAGGAGGAGGAGGAGGAGGAGGAGGAGGAGGAGGAGGAGGAGGAGGAGGAGGAGGAGGAGGAGGAGGAGGAGGAGGAGGAGGAGGAAAAGGAGAAGAGGGAGAAGGAGAGGGAGAAGGAGAAGGAGAAGGAGAAGGAGAAGAAGAGGAGCAGGAGGAGGAGGAAAAGAAAAAGAAAAAGGAGAAGGAGAAGGAGAGGGAGAGGGAGAGGGAGAGGGAGAAGGAGAAGAAGAAGGAGAGGAGGAGGAGGAGGAAGAAGGAGGAGGAGGAGGAAGAGGAAGAGGTCTTTGGGCTTCTCGTTGCTCTCTGAACTTGGTTGGTTTCTTGCATACATTTCATTATCTAACTAGGTAACCTCATTAGATGGGAATAGGATTTGAGGAGAGGAGGAGGAGGAGGAGGAGGAGGAGGAGGAGGAGGAGGAGGAGGAGGAGGGTTCTAAGGTTCTCAGTGTTCTCTGACCTTAGTTGCTTTCTTGGAGAGATTTCATTATTAATATAGGGAAGGTAAATATCTTGTGGCCAGATGAGTGGCAAGCAATTTTAACAAATAAAATAAACAATAAATATCAAATATAGTAAAATAATAACTCCCTTTGTACGATCCTGTAATCCTTTAATTCAGGACAGATTCAGGGCTATTGGATGGTGCTGAGTTTACTGTCCGGATGCCCTTCCTGACGTCAATGTGGAGTTCATAGCAAAAAAAAAAAATCTTTGTCCCTGAGGAGAGAGAAACATCTGCCGCTACCTAGGATTGAACCTTCAGCTTTCTGAGTGGAAGGTGAGATTCTTCACCACAGGGCCACCATGCCGCCAAAATAATAAAATAAAATAAAAATCATTAAAAAAATGAAATAAAAAATAAAATAAAATGAAATAAAGTACAGGTAGTCCTCGACTTACAACCACAACTGGGCTCAAAATTTCTATTATTAAGTGAAATAGTTGATAAGTGAATTTTGCTCTATTTTGCGACCTTTCTTGTTACATTTGTTCAGTGACTCAGTTAGTAACACAGTCATTAAATGAATCTGGCTTCTCCATTGACTTTGCTTGTCAGAAGATTGACAAAATTGATTGTTTAACCCTGGGACACTGCAACTGTCATAAATATGAGGCAGTTGCTAAGTATCTGAATTTTGTTCACTTGACCATGAGAATGCTGCAATGGTCATAAGTGTGAAAAATGGTCATAAGTCACTTTGTTCATGCTGTTGTCACTTCGAACAGTCACTCAACAAACTGTTGTAAGTTGAAGACTACCTGTAAAATAATAAAACATTTTTTTAAATGATATGAAGATATGATAAAATAAATCTTATAAAATGAATATAATAAACATGATATAATACAATAAAATAATATAAAATAAATAAATATAAAATAAAAAATAAAATAAAATGACATAAAATAAATATAACAAAATAATAAAATAAAAAATGATATGAAGATACGATAAAATAAATATGAAATAAATAATATAATAAATATAATATGATAAAATAAAATAAAATAATAAAAATAAAATAATATGAAGTAAATAAATATGAAATAAAAATAAATAAAATGATGACATGGGAAAAGAAACAAATATAAACTAAATATGATATAAGATAAAATAAAATAAACAAATATAATATAGAGTAAATAAATATGAAATAAATAAAAATAAATATGATGTGATTAAAGTAAAGTAAAATAATAAAATAAAATAATAAAATAAAATAAAATAATAAAATAAAATAAAATAAT
>NC_142064.1:5350000-5382500 GCF_059756535.1 Pantherophis guttatus
AGCACATGGCCTCCAATAATGAAGTGTGGTGGATCGTTAAAATGCTGGCTTAGAAATCAGGAGATTGACACATTCTGGTCCTGCCATAGGGAGGAGGAGGAGGAGGAAAAAGAGGAAAGAGGGAAGGAGGGAGGAGGAGCAGGAGGAGGAGGGGAAGGGAGGAGGAGGAAGAGAGGAAAAGGAAGAAAAAAGGAAGAGACGAAGGAAGGAAGGAAGGAAGGAAGGAAGGAAGGAAGGAAGGAAGGAAGGAAGAAAGAAAGAAAGAAAGAAAGAAAGAAAGAAAGAAAGAAAGAAAGAAAGAAAGAAAGAAAGAAAGAAGTTAGTTTGCGGAAGAAGTCAGAAGTTGGAAGCTTAATACAACATTAGCTCATTGATCCCTGTCCCTGAAACAATAAAAGAGACCCAAATGGCCATTGGATGACTGGATGTGGCATGTTTCTCTGAAGGCATGAGGGATGCAAGTTGACCTCTGATGCGTAAAACCAGTCCGGGAAGCCTGACTTCCATCTAACGGGGCTTCCTTTGCAGCCAATTTGCTCTCCTGTTTAAAAATCCAAAGCCATTCTTCTTCTGCCACACCATCCTTCACCCATCTTTGATTTTATTCCCCCTTTCCCTGCACTTTGTAGTTTGGAAACTGTAGGTGTTGGGCGAGCGAGAGAAGAATGATTTGGGAAAGGTCTACAAAAAAAAAAGGAAGATGTATGGGTTCAACAACAACCTAAGCACTCCTTTGTAGCCGAGTTTCGGTGTTGCTTCTGTAATTTCCTGTGTTCTTTTCCCAGGCTTGGCTTCTGTAATGAAACACAACATGTAATAAAACACAACTTTAGGGCCAGAATGTCCAAGGTTGATATATATATATATATATATATATATATATATATATATAGATAGATAGATAGATAGATAGATAGATAGATAGATAGATAGATATAGATAGATAGATAGATAGATAGATAGATAGATAGATAGATAGATAGATAGATAGATAGATATATATATATATATATATATATATATATATATAGATATAGATATAGATATATAGATATATAGATAGATAGATATATATATATATATATATATATATATATATATATATATATATATATATATATATATCTTAGGGGATATATATATATATATATATATATATATATATATCTTAGGGGATATTTAATTGAAAGTTTCCTCTTTTCATGTTCAACCTGTTTCATCGTTTTCTGCTCCAGAGAGGGAGGGAGGGAGGGAGGGAGGAAAGGAAGGAGGGAGGAAGGAAGGAAGAATGGAGAGAGGGAGGGAGGAAAGAAGGAAGGAAGGAAGAAGGGAAGCAGGGAGGGAAATGAGGGAAGCAGGGAGGAAGGAAGAAAGGAAAGAAGGAAGGAAGGAAAAGGGAGGGAAGGGAGGGAGAGAGGAAGGAAGGAAGGAAGGAAGGAAAGGAGGGAGGGAGGGAGGGAAGGATGGAGAGAAGGGAGGGAGGGAAGGAGGGAGGAAGGAAGGAAGAAGAAAGGAAGGGAGGGAAGGGAGGGAGGATGGAAGGAAGGAAGGAAAGGAGGAAGGAAAAGAGAAGGAGGGAAGGAGGGAGGAGGGAAATGAGGGAAGGAGGGAGGGAGGAAGGAAGGAAGGGAAGGAAGGAAGGAAAAGGGAGGGAGGGGATGGAGGGTGGAAGGAGGGAGGAAAGAGAGGGAAGGAAGGAAGGAAGGAAGGAGGGAAGGAAGGAAGGAAGGAAGGAAGGAAGGAAGGAAGGAAGGAAGGAAGGAATTTAAAAAAAAGAGAGAGAATTCCCCTTTAATTACCCCTAAAATCAGCTTCAGTTTTCCGTAAGTGTGCCTCATGTTCAGACCTGTGAATTTACCATCGAGGAAGGGACCAAAGGGACTAAGAGAATGGAGATTTTTTATTCTGTTTCAATTTGAAAAGGATAAAAACTTCGAGAAAACCATGCAACCAAGGAAAGGAAATTATATCCCGATGTCTCAGTGGCTGTTGGGTACAGATAGTGCTCGACGCTTGTCCACAATGGAGCCCAAAATTTCCATTGCTAATTTCCGTTGCTTCCGTGACTTTCGCCCCATTTTACAACCTCGCTTGCCGCCGTTGTTGAATGGATCACACTGCGGTTCCTAAATTAGTAACATGGTTGTTAAGTGAATCTGGCTTCCCTGTGAACTTTGCTTATCAGAAGGTCGCAAAAGGGTGACTCAGATGACTCCAGGACACTGCAAAGGTCATAAATATGAGTCAGTTGCCAGGCGTCTGAATTTTGGGCATGTGACCATGGGGATGCTATAACGGTCATAAATGTGAAAATCACAGAAATGACTCCACTCCCAGCAATACTGTCAGGGCAAGCAGTTAGTGTGTGTGTATATATAGATATACAGTGTGTGTGTGTGTGTGTGTGTGTGTGTGTCTGTCTGTCTGTCTGTCTGTCTGTCTGTCTGTCTGTCTATCTATCTCATCTATCTATCTATCTATCTATCTATCTATCCATCCATCCATCCATCCATCCATCCATCCATCCATCCATCCATCTATCTATCTATCTATCTATCTATCTATCTATCTATCTATCATCTATCTATCTATCTATCTATCTATCTATCTATCTATCTATCTAACTATCTGTTGAGAAATTCGCAGAGCAACCCTTGAGTAGCAAGAATGTGCACATGAAAGCAATTGAGAGTAGTTAGGAAATAACACAGCCAAAACACAGATACACTGAGTTGTGTTTACTTTAGGAAATAGGAATAAGGCACAGTCTAATAAACAGTCCAGGTCATACACAGATAAAGCAGTAGATAGTAAACAATAGTCCAGGGATATTCCAGTAACAAAGTCTTCTTACCAGTCCTTGTAGTCATACACAATAAACAGTTGCAAACAGTAGCAAACACAGCAAATAGCAGTAACAATCAATAATGGTCAGCAAAAATCAGCAGAGAGTATCAGAGAGAAACTAACCATGTTTCAAGCTCCCTCTTAAGGACATTGGCTACAGAGTTAACCAATCAGGACACAATATGATGCAATACAGCAATACAGTCTTAAAGCCAGAGTCCTCGGAGAGTGGGCGGCATAGAAATATGACTAATAAAATAAATAAATAAATAAATAAAATATTGAGGCTTATATATTGCCAACCCAACAAGTTAGTAAATTATCATTTCCTAACTCTATCTATCTATCTATCTATCTATCTATCTATCTATCTATCTATCTATCTATCTATCTATCTATCTATCTATCATCTATCTACCTACCTACCTACCTACCTACCTATCTCATCTATCTATCTATCTATCTATCTATCTATCTATCTATCTATCTATCTATCTATCTATCATCTACCTACCTACCTACCTACCTACCTACCTACCTACCAATCTATCTATCTACTATAAAGTGTTTTTCTATCGAGGCACCTGGTCTATCCCAACATGTGGAAGGGAGCATACTGCTTCCCTTTCGCCTTTCATCTCCAATCCAGGAGCCTTCAAGCAGTCGCATTCAGGAATCCAAGTAAGGGTATGGCTAGCTGATGACAGCTGAAATATAATTATATATATATATATATATATATATATATATATATATACATCAAACCCTACTCCCTTATAACACTGATAATGTTCCCTAGTTGGGTCATGACACGCCTGCAGGAAAACATCCAAGTATGTTTTCCAATAGCAGCAAGAATCTTATTTGCCCAGAATTGGAAACAAGAAAACATGGCAACAAACACAATGATAATTAAAAAAAAGTCCTTGATTGTGCGGAAATGGATAAATTAACCATGAAGCGCTCCATGGCTTAGGACCTGGTTATCTACAGGACCGCCTGCTACCACCAATAGCCTCCCACCGGCCAGTACGCTCCCATAGAGAGGGGCTCCTCCGGGTGCCATCGGCCAAACAATGTCGGCTGTCGGCCCCCAGGGGGAGAGCCTTCTCTGTGGGGGCACCTACGATCTGGAACGAGCTCCCCCAGGAGATAGGGAGGATCCCGGATCTGCGCACCTTCCGCCACGCTCTAAAGACCTTTTTATTTCACCAGGCGGGCCTGGCCTAAATCTTCTCCTCTTTTAAATTTAAATTTTAAATTTAAATTTTAATCTGTTTAATTATGGGGTATTTTAAAATTCAGCCAAATTATTTAATTCATTTTAATCTATTTTAAATTTTGTATCTCTGTGTTTTATCTTCTGGCTGTTCACCGCCCTGAGTCCTTCGGGAGAAGGGCGGTATAGAAATTTAATAAAATAAAATAAAATAAATAAAATAAATAAAGACAGAGAGGAATCAGAGTATTACACAAGTTGGAATATGTGGTATCAATAGCTTGAAACGAGATGTAAAATTAATGCATAAAGATGATATAGAAAGTACGTTAAATTGAAAATGATATATATTTAAAAATATGATAAAACCTGTTAAAGGATAAAAGGAATATGTAAATACATATAGATATACTACACATATGAAGAATAGATTAAATCAATGTTAATGAAGAACAAAAATAGAATATAGTAAAAGATACTATATATTTAAAGATGTACATAATGTATAAAATAATAGGCCATAGATTGGAATTATGAAATGTGAATTGTTGCCGATAGTTGAAAGCTGTAAAAATGGAAATGTGCTTTTAAAACTAAAAAAAGGTTGAATAAAGACTATTTTTTTTTAAAAAAAAGAAAAACATCCAAGTATGTCAAGGACTAGCTGTAGTATCTGCAGCAAGAACCCCACAATTATTTTGTTTTGTGGGTATTATGAGTGAAAGTACAAACGGAAGCTGTATTGTAAGGTCTAAAGTACCCTAAAAATGCTAAAGTTTCTTCCAAGTTAATCTTGACTCTAAATGACTAAGTAGACACGGACATCAGTTTTCTTGGAAATAAATATAGAATAATCGCCTCCTCCTCCTCCTCCTGCAACTGACTCCCTTCTAACACTGATGATGTTGCCCAGTTGGGTAATAAAATGTCTGCTGGAAAACAATCAAGCTCAGAAAGCACCAAGGAGACCATAGTCCTTTTCCTCTTCTTCTTCCTCCTCCTCCTCTTCCTCCTTCTTCCCCTCTCCATACATCTGACTTCCTTCTAACTCCCTTCTAACACTGATGATGTTATATAGTTGGGTAATAAAATGTTTGTTGGAAAATAACCCAGCTCAAAGAGCACCAAGGACCCCACTGTCCTCCTCCTCCTCCTCCTCCTCCTCCTCCTCCTCCTCCTCCTCCTCCTCCTCCTCCTCCTCCTCCTCCTCTTCCTCCTCCTCTCCCCACTCCCCACTCCCTTGTAATATGATGAAGTTACCTAGTTGGATAATAACACATCTGCAAGTAAACAGCCAAGCTCAGAGAGCACCAAGGCCCTTCAAGTTGGATTCAAGGTATATCTCTGAGATATTCCATGATAGATGGACAATGACAACCACATAGAGAAGGGAGATCGGACTAAAAAGCCAACAACAACAACAATAACCCAGTGAATGCCAGTGCCAGTCAGTGGAGCCACTGGCTTCTTCATCTCACGGAGAAGAAGCCAATTTGGAAAGCCGGCGTGTCACCCTGGAGAATCCCTGCCACCATCCTTTGAAGAAGTCATCTGTTTCAACTTCTGAAAAACCGAAAGGCCTAAACGACACCCTTGAAAGAGTCGTGGTATTTATCATTGTAATTGCCCGTCAGGATCTTCCGTTGGATAAAAAAAAACAAAACTGTTCTTTAATGACTTTGTCGGATGGAGGAACGTTGGGTGGATACTTCGTCAACATTTGAGAGTTTCTAACTCTTGGCTCTGATCCCTCTCTTCCTTTCAGAGTTTCTCCCCCCTCCTTTTCTCTCTTCTCTCTCTCCCTCCTCCTCCTCCTCTTTGCCCCCATATCTGAGTTTCTCTTCATTTAAAGGAAGTGTGGGAAACGGTGAAGGTTGCTCCTTTCACCGCTGAAGTGTGACAGTGTCTACCTGTTCGTTGGCATCCCACAGAGGAAGACAGATGCCGTCTGCGGCGATTTCTACAAGTTATTAAACTGGATGCGGTTCAGACATTAATGCCTGTCTGCTCCTGTGCAAAGAAAGCCCGTCTCTCCAATTTACAAAATTGCAATGCCCTGTCCCTCTAATAATATTGGTGACAGTACAACGTTTGCCTTCCGCGGATATCCGTCTTTGTTCCCTTTTTCTTCTCCGGGAAGACACTTTGGAAACATGCCTTTTCATCATCTTCTTCTTGGAGGAAAAGTGGGGGAGGGAGGAGTTTTTTTTGACAACATCCCCTTGGTTTCTCTAAGTAGAGCTCCTCAGGTAGGGCAGGGAAGTTCTGGCCATAGAAGGGAAAATCTAAATGCTCAGGAGATAGGCTCATACAAACACTCTTTCTTTCTTTCTTTCTTTCTTTCTTTCTTTCTTTCTTTCTTTCTTTCTTTCTTTCTTTCTTTCTTTCTTCCTTCCTTCCTTCCTTCCTTCCTTCCTTTCTCTCTCTCTTTCTTTCTTTCTTTCTTTCCTTTCTCTATCTGTCCTTCCTTCCTTCTTTCCTTCCTTCCTTCCTTCCTTCCTTCCTTCCTTCCTTCCTTCCTTCCTTCCTCCCTCCCTCCCTCCCTTCCTCCCTCCCTCCCTCCCTCCTCCTTTCTTTCTTTTCACTAGCATCCAGGGATTCTCTAATATTTTTGGACTTAGAACATAGAATAATAGAGTGGGAACTGACTTTCTTTCCCCCCCCCTCTTCCTTTCTTATCCTTTCTTTGTTTCTTATTCTTCCTTCCTTTCACCTTCTTTCCTACCCATCTCTTCTTCCTTCCTTCCTTCCTTCCTTCCTTCCTTCCTTCCTTCCTTCCTTCCTCCCTCCCTCCCTCCCTCCCTCCCTCCCTCCCTCCTTCCTTCCTTCCTTCCTTCCTTTCTTTCTTTCCTCTCTCTATCTGTTCTTCCTTCCTTCCTTCCTTCCTTCCTCCCTCCCTCCCTCCCTCCCTCCCTCCCTTCCTCCCTCTCTCCTCCTCCTTTCTTTCTTTTCACTAGCATCCAGGGATTTTCTAATATTTTTGGACTTAGAACATAGAATAATAGAGTGGGAACCAACATTCTTTCTTCTCTCTCTCTCTCTCTCTCTCTCTCTCTCTCTCTCTCTCTCTCTCTCTCTCTCTTCCTTTCTTATCCATCCTTTGTTTCTTATTCTTCCTTCCTTCCACCTTCTCTCCTACCCCTCTTCTTCCTCCCTCCCTCCCTCTTTCTTTCTCTTTCTTTCTTCTTTCTTTCTTTCTTTCTTTCTTTCTTTCTTTCTTTCTTTCTTTCTTTCTTTCTTTCTTTCTTTCTTTCTTCTAGCATCCAGGGATTCTCTAATGTTTTTGGATTTAGAACATAAAATCATAGAGTGGGAAGCGACCTTCCTTCAGGTCTTCCTGTTCCACCCTCTGCTCACATAGGAGAGTCTCTACTTTTTCAAACAAGTGATTGTCCAGTCTCTCTTTTTGAAAGCCTCCAGTGATGGAGCACCCACGACTTCTGAAGGAAATCTGGTTCCATTGGTTGATTTCTTTCACCGTTATGAAATTTATCCTTAGTTCTGGATTCCTTCTCTCCGAGGTTAGTTTCCATTCATTGTTTCTTGCCTTTTGGTGCTTTGGAAAATAGTTTGACCCCCCTCATCTTTGAAGAAGCCCCTCAAACATTGGACCATATGGACTTAGTTTAGGATAGTGGTGGGATTCAGCCGGTTCAGGCTGGTTTGGGCAAACCAGGAGTTAAATTGCTGGCTGGCCCAGACCCTCCCCGTCCCTCCCCTTCTAGGAGTCCCCATGTGCCCCATTTTGGCTGCCAGGTAAGTGCAGGGAGGCCTCCTAGGCCAAAAATGGGGCACGGGGGCAGCGCGGCATCCCTGTCCCCCCTGTAGCCCATTTTTGCTCCCAGGAGTTAGCAGGAGGCCGAATGCTGCCTGTCACACCCCCTAGCCACACCCACCATGGCCACGCTCACCCAGCCAGTCATTAGGGCAGAAAACCAGTTGTTAAATTATTTGAATCCCACCACTGGTTTAGGAGAACACTCCCACCAACCACGACCAGCAGAGGTGGGTTCTACTTACCTTTACTACCAGTTTACAGTGGGGCTGTGGGCGGGCAGTTGCTTTGCTCGTGCAGGGGTGCGCTCTTCTGCGCAAGCGCAGAAGCTTCTGTGCATATGCAGAAGCGTTTTGATGATGTCGGGGTCGGTGGGCAGAACTTCCCACCAGTTTTACTACTGGCTCTATAGAACCAGTGTGAACCAGGGGCAAACCCACCACTGATGATCAGGCACTACTCCCTTCTAGCACAGATGACGTTACTTAATTGGGTAATGAAACATCTGCAAGAAAGCAGCCAAGCTCAGAGAGCACCAAGGACCCCACAGTTCAACCCTGAGCTACAGATATTCCCTTTTATTGGTAGGATGACATGGCAACCCACTTGTATCTAATCGGAAAGGAAACCTCATTTTCTCCGAGCGCTGATGATGTTCCCTAGTTTGGTAACAAAACATCTGCAAGAAAACACCCAAGTTCAGAGAGCATTAAAGACTCCACAGTTCAGCCTTGATGTAAAAAAAACCAAAAAAAAAAAAACCTCTCTTCTATTGTTTCTGGATTTCACTACTTCATTTTTCAACTCTTTCATGGCGGCATTCTTAGGCAATGATTAAGTCATCGACTTCTGCTGTTAATCATTTTATTTGTAGATTCCATATTTATATTAGGAAACTGGAGGTTAAAGCATGTGAAGAACAGTTGCAGGAACTGAGAATGTCTAGTAGAGTGAAAAGAAGGACCCAGATGAGATGATAGCAGTCTTCCAATATTCGAGACTTTGCTGCCACAAAGAAGAGAGGGGTCAAATTATTCTCCAGAGCATTTGAGCGCAGGATAAGAAGCAACGGATGGAAACTAATCAAGGAGAGAAGCAACCTGGAACTAAGGAGAAATTTCCTAGGTGGGAAAATTCAACCAGTGGAACAGCTTGCATTCAGATGTTTGAGACTTTCAAGAAGAGCCTGGACAGCCATTTATCTGACATGGTATATAGACTCTCCTGCTTGGGCAGGGGGTGAGACTAGATGACCTCCAAGGTTCCTTCCTTCTCTTCTCTTCTCTTCTCTTCTCTTCTCTTCTCTTCTCTTCTCTTCTCTTCTCTTCCCTTCCCTTCCCTTCCCTTCCCTTCCCTTCTCCCCTCCCCTCCCCTCCCCTCCTCTCCTCTCCTCTCCTCTCCTCTTCTCTCCTTCTCTCCTCTCATCTCCTCTCACCACTCCACTCCACTCCACTCCACTCCACTCCATCTACTCTACTCTACTCTACTCTACTCTACTCTACTCTACTCTACTCTACTCTACTCTACTCTACTCTACTCTACTCTACTCTACTCTACTCTACTCTACTCCATTCCATTCCATTCCATTCCATTCCACTTTCAGACATTTCTCCAGGTCCACTGCAGCCCCAGGAACTCCCCACTGAAATTTGATGACAAATAACTGAACTTCCTAAACTTCAGGGAAACGATTTAATTCAGTTTCTTAAAGAATGTATTTCAGCCACTTTTAATAATGAAAATATTTAAACCGCATGGTTTCAGATCACGTGACTCTAACCCTTTCATTCCTTAAGTGAATCCAGATTCATCTGTTTTATTTTTTTTCTCATATCTTATTTTTGGTTCCCATTTTTTCCCCAGCTCAGAATGGAGATATATATGTGAGGGAGAGAGAGAAAGTCCCAGAAAAGCATTGGAATTTGTCTTTATGAAAGAAAATACTGCAGATATTTTGCCAAAAAGGACAGATAGTGAAAATAGATTAGTTCATTTGAGCACTATGCGGGGGGAAAAAAATGTATTTCCTGAAGCAGGTGGTGCGGATGGGGAGAAGAGAGGAAGAAAAATGTTGTGTACCAAAAAGTGTTCTCTAAAATGTGATTTTTCGCATCAGGAGAGAAAACAGCAAAAAAATTGCTTGGCCATGGAGGGCTGGCAGAAGTTCCAGAGAGGCCTTTTGGTTTTGCTGATTCTGGAAGGGGGGAAAATATGAAATATATATTCAGCTAGATCTCAGGCAAAATTATCTCGGTTGAAAATAATGGGAAATGTAACACACACCGCCTAAATATTTCAGTCAGAAGCCAGAATAAACGAGTTGGAAGGGACCTTGGAGGTCTTCTAGTCCAACCCCCTGCTTAAGCAGAAGACTCTGTATCATTTCGGACATATGGCTGCCCAGTCTCTTCTTAAAAGCCTCCAGGGATGGAGCACCCAAAACTTCTGGAGGCAAGTCATTCCACTGGATTATTGTTCTCATTGTCAGGAAAGTTCTCCTTAATTCCAGGTTGCTTCTCTCCTTTATGAGTTTCCATGCATTGTTTTGTTGTCCTACCTTCAGGTGCTTTGGAAAATAGGTTGACCCCCCTCTTTCTTATGGCAGCCTCTTAAATATTGGAACAATGCTATCATCTCACTTCTAGTCCTTATTTTCATTCCTGCAACCAAATGTTAATAGGATAGGATAGGATAGGATAGGATGGGATGGGATGGGATGGGATGG
This sequence comes from Pantherophis guttatus, assembly GCF_059756535.1. Classification (NCBI taxonomy): domain Eukaryota; kingdom Metazoa; phylum Chordata; class Lepidosauria; order Squamata; family Colubridae; genus Pantherophis; species Pantherophis guttatus. The sequence goes on from NC_142064.1 coordinate 5,360,567, forward strand.
GATGGGATGGGATGGGACGAGACGGGACGGAAGGGATGGGACGGGGCGTGGCGTGGCGTGGCGGAGCAGAGCAGAGCAGAGCAGAGCAGAGCAGAGCAGAGCAGAGCAGAGTAAAACAGAACAGAACAGAACAGACAGAACAGAACAGAGCAGAATAGAACATGGAGTCGAGTCGAGTCGAGTCGAGTCGAGTAGAGTAGAGTAAAATAGAACAGAACACAACACAACACAATACAACACAACACAACATGGAGTAGAGTAGAGTAGAGTAGAGTAGAGTAGAGTAGAAAATAGAATAGAATAGAATATGGAATAGAGCAGAATAGAGTAGAGTAGAGTAGAGTGGAATGGAATAGAATGGAATGGAATGGAATGGAATAGAAGAATAGAATAGAATAGAATAGAATAGAATAGAATAGAATAGAATAGAATAGAATAGGATAGGATAGGATAGGATAGGATAGGATAGGATAGGATAGAATAGAATAGAATAGAATAGAATAGAATAGAATAGAATAGAATAGAATAGAATAGAATAGAAAATAGGGAATGGAATAGAATAGAATAGAATAGAATAGAATAGAATAGAATAGAATGCTTTATGGTCACTTTGAATGTACACTAATCGGCATATGTTAAAATGAAATTTCACTGCATGCAGCTCTCAAAGGATCACCACCTCCGATATACATGATATAAACATGGCAAAATAAATAAATAAACAAACTATGCATATACCCACATATATTATATGACACGGAGTAACAACACAGACTTGTTCGGATGTATACGTGTACATGGCAAGAAAAACGAATCTTGCGAGTTTAGTAGACGGATAGCACAAGGGAACAAAGCTGTTCCAGAATTGAGTAGTCCTACTAGAAATACTTAGAAATACTTTAGCCTCCAGTCATGTGAATCAGAGTTTACAAGTGGGAAATACATGTGAGATCCTATTTGGCCATACATTGACATTACAACAGAAATAATGTAAATTATTTGCCTGGGCAGGTGGGCTATTTTCCCAATGATATCATAATGTATACCACATCATTTGATGTCATGGGTTTTTTTCCTTATATCAGTGCCTTCTTTCAGTAAATTAAAGTCATTATATTGTCACTAGTATATAATGCCCTTCATAGTTTCCATTGCATGATATATTTTTTCTTTTTATGGCCCTGTAATTCCTTTTACCGGGGTGCAATCAGGGCAAGTGAATGGACTGAGCATTTACTGGCCGGATGCCCTACCTGGCACCCATGTGAAGTTCACAGCAGATATTCTCTTTGTGCCCCAATAGAGAAACATCTGTCGCTATCTAGGATTGAATCACAACCTCCCGATTGTGAGGTGAGTATCTTCACCTCTAGGCCACCATGCCTCTCATCCTGTTGTGACCTAGGCTCACTTAGTCATTACAGGACACAATTAGTCTCAAACAAAACTATTTTATTATAACAGCTAAGAATTATTTTATTCCCAGCTTAGTCCAAATTAATTCCAAAACAAGTCCTTGAGAAAAAGTCCTTCAGGCTTATCGTAAACCTTTATCTTCTTTGGCACCCTGTCAAAGGCCTTTCTTGGTAAAGCTCCAGAAAGCTCAGAAACAAGAGACGCTGACTGGAAAATTGATTTAGCAACATTGCTTTCCTACAAAAAGCCCAAGAGCCTTTGCTGCTCTTTTAAGCCTTATGGGAGGGGCCAATCATCTCCTGGCCTTACTCCCAAGTTGTCCCTTTTGCTTTAGCTGCTCTTGCCTTCTGGCAGCTCTTCTCATATGTGCACTAGGAACAGGCTCCTCCTGTTCCTCTGCCTCTCTGTTGTCTGCCTCTGGAGGCTCCAGAGTCCGTGCATCGCTCCCAGATGGCCCTGGCCCCATCTCTGCCTCCGATGCAGAGTCCTCACCAGGGCCTTCCCCAGACTCCAGGACTGGCCCATGGTCCTCCCCAGCCTCCTCACTGTCTGACTCCGCTGTTAGCTCCGTGGGCTGCTGGCGGACCACATCACATCCATGCCATGATATAATGGCATAGAATTTCATCGCATTTATTTCTGTGAACAGACATGAGTGAAAGATGGAATATGAGAGATGTACTTTGCCGTGTTGTTTGACGTCTCGCGCATGAGCGGATGGCACACGAGAGCAAATTGCCATGTTTTGTGATGTCGCACGCGTGCATGGATAGTGCGTGTGCTCACATTTCCATTGCTGGACGAACCGATTGCTACAGTATGTGAAGCCCACCTCTGCTTAATAATAATTAACACTCTCTGCCTCCCTTCACACTTCTTGTGCATGCCAGACCGGAGTGGGAAAGCATGCATGGGAGCAAGAGAGTGCGAAGTTGGCCACTGTGGGGCAAGCACCTTGGCTACCCCTCGTGCTCCTCACAGTCACCCTGAGCTGAGCCGGGAAAAGCTGCTGTCATTGTCGTCATGTTCTTCGTGCATGTGCATCCCATTGGACTTGCAAGGCAATGGGATGTGCATGCGTGACGAACATGGCGGCAATGAACATGGCGGCAATGAACATGGCGGCCAGGGCAAGCGAGCAGTGACTGGAGGACTGGTTTGGGGGTGTGGCCAGTTGGCCATTGCTACCGGTTTGGCGAACTTCACCAAATTTCCGCCAACGTAATTGAGCCTTGGTGGCGCAGCGGACTAAAGCGTTGTTAAATAACACTTAGCTGCCAGCTGCCTGCAACTGCTGCAAGTTCAAATCTCACCAGGCTCAAGGTTGACTCAGCCTTCCATCCTTCCGAGGTAGGTAAAATGAGGACCCAGATTGTGGGGGCAATAAACTGACTTTGTAAAAGAAAGAACACTGCTTGGGGGGGGGGGCGAAAGCCCTACTAAGCAGTTATATACAAAAAGTATGAAGGCTATTGCTTAACGCATTGTAAGCTGCCCTGAGTCTCCGGAGAAGGGTGGCATATAAATCGAACCAATAAATAAATAAATAAATAAATAAATAAACAGTACTCCCAAACTGGTGTGAACCGGTATCAACCCACCACTACTCTTAACATGTTCTTAGTCTCTCTTAGTGTTTCTGAAATGAAGACAAGCAGCAATTCAATCATTGGCTGCCAAGCAGAATTGTGGGTAGCTAAGAGTAGTATTTTCCTGAGTTCAATGACCTTGGAAGACTCCTTCATAGCACCTCTGGGGGTGGGGGAAAAAAGATGGACTCTCATTTCAATAAATAAAAAGTAAATATTGCCGCATATTTTTGGTCCAAAGAGAGAGAAATGTCAGTCCAGGTGTAAAACCTGGAGCCCGTCAAGAACAAGGGACATTAACTGCCAAAGATATTATGAATCACAAGCCACCTATTTTCAATAAATGTTCATTGGCTCATTTACCATGGGACTCGGCAACATACATCAAAATCCAGGACTTTGCTCAGTACGTAGAGGTGTAAAGAAACGGATGGGGAGGGGGAGAGATATCCTTAGGAGAGGTGTGGTGATCGCTCACCCATTGACTTTCCTGGGTTCAAGCCATGCAGATCCTCCCTCCCAAAATAAGAAGTTTAAAACCAAAGCTGCGGCACGTGAGAAAAAAGAATCTGCCTAAACTTCCTTCGACTTTGAGAAGGTGCTATCGAAGGTCGACCGTGTCAACACGTATACAGCATGATTTATCTGGAGTTTTAAAAAGCTCTCAATAATGTTCCAGCTGACAGACATCTGTTTAAGGGGGAAGTTCCAGGAATCTTTCCCGATGTCTTCAACTGAAAATGCCCTCGGAAGATTGGAAAAAAATAAAAATGAGACAATCCTATCGTAAAAATGATTACGCAGCCACGCTCTCCATTCAGAGGCCTTGTTGGAGATAAACCGAGTGGAGGGGGGGAGGGCAGTACTTTTCACGAGGAAACAAAATTCGGTAACTAAAACTTAGAAGCCTTTATCGGCTCAGAGGAATTGACTATAAAAATGGTTGGAATGAGCCAACCATTTTTTTACACACTCTAGCAACCCAGAACACAAGGAAAAGGGAAATAGAACATATATATATATATAAGCAAACAACAGCAACACAGCTCACCAGCTCAAATCCCCCTGCTACTCAGACTAACCCGAGCACAACCAAGCCCCCACCTAAACAAAACACAAACCCATCCAATCAGAGCACAGACAAACCCCCAACCAATCAGAACACACCTCCACCCAATCAGAACACAGCCAAGCTCCCACCCAATCAGTTCACACCCCCACTGGCAGTTAAAAGGAAGAAACAGCTGCGATCACACACATTGCTCCTAGAAGCACAAAGCCGAGAACACCAGCCTGAAGATGACGAATGAGACTTCGTCGAAACGTTGCCAAGACACCTCCAATTTTACGCGGGAGAAAACCCGAATAACCAAAGACATATATATATAAACATTTTCAACAAAATGGATAACTATTTTTTTTCCTCAAAAAAGTGCTATGCAACAACCAACCCAAGCTATGAAAAGGATAACACTGTTTTACATTTTTTTAAAAAAGGACTATCGATCAGAAGAGAGATGGAAAGGACTTTGAAGATCTTTTAGTCCAACCCTCTGCTCAAGCAGGAGACCCTATACCAGTGATGGCTAACCTTTTTGCCATGCCAAAAGTGGGGGGAATGCGGGGGGGTCATGCACGTGTGTGCCCACACCCATAATTCAATACGCCACGCCCCCCCGCGCATTCGTGCGCAACACCCCCCTCGCACTCATCCCGGTTTTGGCACGCAATGGCACGGTAGGCCTGGTAGGCCCATTTTTCGCTCTCCCCAGGCTCCAGAGCCTTTCTAGGATGCTGGGGAGGGTGAAAACAGCCTTCCCCACCCCTCTGGCGGCCTTTCGGAGGCCAGAAACAGCCCATTTGCCGACTTCCGGTGGGACCGGAAGGCCTGAAAATCAGCATACCTGTTGTGACTCTGGCCCCGGAGGTTGATTTATCTTCACATGCTGATTCGGAGGATGAGATGGAGGAAGTTGGCACGAGCTATGTGTCTTCACTGGTGAGTAAGTAAGAACTGACAGTTGCTGACGTGCCTCTGGACCCCAACCAAATTGAGGAGGAAACAGAGGCCGGTAATGAGGAGAGGGAGCCCCTGTTGGATGCAAGAGAGAGACGTAGGAGACGTCGTAGAAAACAGCTATTGCCACGTCTCAAGAAGTGTGGTCAGGAGATGTAGGGCCACACCCTACAAAGTGTAAAAGGGGTGTGGCTGGACTGGAAAGGCGTAGTGAACAATTTGTTGGCGTTTTGGAGTTTAGAACTGCTAGTTTTGAGTTTAGAAAAGGAGTCTGCATTAGCCTGCTGGCCGTCTGCCAAGACCTCTGGAACATTGCCCGGTAATTACTGATATACCTTTGGAACATTGCCGGTAACTACTGAACTGTTTATTAAAGAGCCAGCTTCAATCTCTCTAGCCTGCGTTTGTTACTGCCGGGCTATTTGAGCTTCTGCAAGGCCACTTGTGGGAGGGGACAGAACAATACTATAGGTTCACCGTCACGGCCCTATACAGACAAGTGGCTGTTCAGTCTTTTCTTAAAACCCCCCAGTGATGGAGCACCCACAACTTCTGGAGGCAAGCTGTTCCACTGGTTAATTGTCCTCACTGTTAGGAAGTTTCTCCTTAATTCCAGGTTGCTTCTTTCCTTGATTAGTTTCCATCCGTTGCTTCTTGTCTTGCCTTCAGGTGCTTTGGAAAATAAGTTGAACCCATCTTCTTTGTGGCAGCCCCTCAAATACTGCTATCAAGCTCTCTACCATTTTCACTGCTTTCTTGCCACTCAAGCATCGGCTCAAAATAGCTTTATCCAGAAGTCAAGAATGTCCTCCCCCCCTCTGTTTAGTAAATCTTGAGTAATTCTGATAAAAATAGCACTTTAATGTGCCTGCTTTTTTTTTTTTTTTTAAATGGCAACTCAATATCCACAGCAGTTCTCTGTGTTAAAAGCCTTCAGTCTGGAAGGGAATAGTAATGCTCACAACAAAGGAGAAATAACTTGGACGCTCTCTTCGAAGTTGCACAATGTGCAAATAAACAGAGAATGGCCTCTGTAAATAACAGCATCGAAATGTCTCTTCCAATTACCCTGATTTTTTTTTCTCTCTTTCTTTCTCTCTTCTACCTTATTGTTGGGTGGGAAGATGAAAATATGTGTTAATAAGAAAGGGGTGTTGTTGTTGTTGTTGTTGTTGTTGTTGTTGTTGTTGTTATTATTATTATTATTATTATTATTATTATTATTATTATTATTATTATTATTATTATTATTCCTAGGATTTAGGTTTCTGGTCACCAAGAAGCAGTGGTGGAATTCAATTTTTTTTTACTACTAGTTCTGTGGGTGTGGCTTGGTGGGTGTGGTGTGGTGTGGCTTGATCGGCATCGCAGGGGAAGGATACTGCAAAATCTCCATTCCCTCCCCACTCTAGGCGAAGGATACTGCAAAATCCCCATTCCCTCCCCACTCCAGGGAAAGGATACTAAAAAATCTCATTTCCTCCCCACTCCTGGGGAAGGAGACTGCAAAATCCTCATTCCCTCCCTACTCCTGGGGGAAGGATATTGCAAAATCCCCATTCCCTCCCCACTCCAGAGGAAGGATACTGCAAAATCCCCATTCCCTCCCCACTCCTAAGGAGGAGGAGGAGGAAGAGGGATGATGATGATGATGATGATGATGATGATGATGATGATGATGATGATGATGATTTAGAATTATGAGGGGTAGAATTCTTCTGCAAACATACCCTATTTTGATGGTCCTATTTGAAGTAAATAGGACAATTTTCTGAATACGGGAGAAAGAAGCTTTGAGTAAAATGTGACATGATGTGGATTCCAAAATGGTCAAAATATTTATAACACACAACATCGAACAATAAACTGATGCCTTAGCAGACAGCAGAATCAGTCCTTCAAAAGATATGATCACAATTGAATGAATTTTCTTCTTCTTCTTCTTCTTCTTCTTCTTCTTCTTCTTCTTCTTCTTCTTCTTCTTCTTCTTCTTCTTCTTCTTCTTCTTCTTCTTCTTCCTCCTCCTCCTCCTCCTCCTCCTCCTCCTCCTCCTCCTCCTCCTCCTCCTCCTCCTCCTCCTCCTTCTTCTTCTTCTTCTTCTTCTTCTTCTTCTCCTTCTCCTTCTCCTTCTCCTTCTCCTTCTCCTTCTCCTTCCTCCTCCTCCTCCTCCTCCTCCTCCTCTCCCCCTCCTCCCCCTCCCCACCAAGACCACTCCCTTCTATCACAGATGTCCTTACTTAGTTGGAATCATAAAACATCTGCAAAGAAACAACCAAGCTCAGGGAGCACCATTGACCCCACAATTATCATCCTCTTCTTCCTCTTCTTCTTCTCCTCCCTCTCCTCCTTCTCCTTCTTCCTCCTCCTCCTCCTCCTCCTTCTATCATCATTTTGCCAAATATCAAAATCTCACACCCTTTCATCCCTTTTACTTTAAATTGAAAATTGTAATAATCTGGCAAATCATACTACAGGACAAGAGGTCTATAAATTCAAATAAATGATTCTCTAACTCTTAGATGACTCATTCACAAACTCAAGGAACTGAAATATTTAATTAATTTGTCCTCACCTATGAGTTTTGGCTGGGCCAAAGAATTGAATACAGGTAGTCCTGGATTTACAACCACAATTGCGACTAGAATGATATCACGAAGCACTGTTACCTTCCCTCTGTGGTGGTATCTATTTATTTACTCACTGTCAACTCACAAAGCATCCCTGGCCTGCTCTCAAGTTGCCATAGGCCAGGGGGGATGGGAAACTGGCGAAATGGCACAGCAGCCAAAGAGAGATGCACATTCCATGCTTATCTCTTTCAAGGCTGTATCCCAGGATTACCTACAGCAGCTGGAGGGGAGTGACCTCTACAACCCGCGAAATTGCTCCGTTGGTGAATGTGATTGATGATATATCCTGGGGGGAGGTGGGAAACAGGGTCATAATTGGGGTGTAAATTACTGTGGCTCAGATCTGGCTTCACTTGGGAACATGCCAATATGAAGCTCCTAATAAATAACTGGATTTCTATTTAATTTCTATTTAATTAGGGCATCCGTCAGAACCCTGACACTCACATTTGCATCCATTCGAACTGCTAGGTTTGGCAGGAGCTGGAGCGAAGACGGGAGCTCACCCTGTCAGGTGGTGCTCGGATCTCAAACCTTTTCCAGTTGATAAGCCCAGCATCTTAACCGCTGAGCCACTGCTCTACCCACTGCTCTTGATCTAGGAGGAGATATTGGTAAATGACTATTTGGCCAGCAGAAACCATTAAAATATTCCTTTAAAAGACATTACGTGGGAGGAATAGAAGTTGAAGGCAACTGAGGGTGACCCAGTTATCGGTGTGGATATAATGTTCCAAAATAAATAGCAAAACGAAAAGCAAAGAATAATAATAACAAAAGACACACTCACAAACATCGTTTGCTAGAGCTTCCATTTATTCTTCATAAGCAGCGTTGTAATGCTAGCAACTTAGCTTGTCCCTGTTGTTGTTTTTTTTTCCTTTCCTTTTTTTAAATGCTTAGAGCGGAGTGCCTTTTAATATGCATAAATAATACCGAGACACTGTTTATTATTCACAGCAATATACACAGTTTTTTTGGGGGGGAGGAACCCGTACGCGTGTCTCTCTGCACAATAGTTCACGAAATTTTCATCGCGCTTTACAGGATAAAAGCAAACTATTGATAAATGCAATGGGCTGGTTTGTTTTGCAAATGCACTCAACCAAACCAACCAGAATGAAATAATTAATGCCCGAAGGCTGAGTGAAATGAACAAGCAAAAAGTAGATTTTTTTCCCCCACTTGTTCTCAAGAAAGGCACTACAGAAAGGACTTTATGAACGGAAATTAGAATAGAATAGAATGGAACGGAACGGAACGGAACAGAACAGAACAAAATAGAACAGAACAGAACAGAACAGAATAGAATAGAAGAGAGTTGGAAGGGACCTTGGAGGTCTTCTAGTCCAACTCTATACCATTTCAGACAAATGGTTATCTTCTTAAAAAACTTCCAATGTTGGAGCATTCACAACTTCTGGAGGCAAGTTGTTCCACTGATTAATTGTTCTCACTGTCAGGAAATTTCTCCTTAGTTCTAAGTTGCTTCTCTCCTTGATTAGTTTCCACCCGTTGCTTCTTGTCCTGCCCTCAAGTGCTTTGGAGAATAGCTTGACCCCCTCTTCTTTGGGGCAACCTCTGAGATATTGGAAGTCTGCTATCATGTCTCACCCTAGTCCTTCTTTTCATTAAACTAGACATACCCAGTTCCTGCAACCATTCTTCATATGTTTTAGCCAGTGGTGAAATTCATTTTTTTTTACTACCGGTTCTGTGGGCGTGGTTTGGTGGGTGTGGCTTGGTGGGCATGGCAGGGGAAGGATACTGCAAAATCACCATTCCCTCCCCACTCCTGGAGGAATGATATTGCAAAATCTCCATTCCCACCCCACTCTGGGGCCAGCCAGAAGTGGTATTTGCTGGTTCTCTGAACTATTCAAAATTTCCACTACAGGTTCTCCAGAACCTGTCAGAACCTGCTCAATTTCACCCCTGGTTTTAGCCTCCAGTCCCCTAACCATCTTTGTTGCTCTTCTCTGCACTCTTTCTAGAGTCTCAACATTTTTTACATTGTGGCGACCAAAGCTGGATGCTGTATTCCAAGTGTGGCCTTACCAAGGCCTTATAAAATGGTATTAACACTTCATGTGATCTTGATTCTATCCCTCTGTTGATGCAGCCTAGAACTGTGTTGGCTTTTTTGGCAGCTGCTGCACACGGCTGGCTCATATCTAAATGGTTGTCCACTAGGACTCCAAGATCCCTCTCACAGTTACTACTATTGAGCAAGGTACCACCTATACAGTACTTGTACTTCTTCCCTTTTCCAGCACCTTAAAACAACAGGACACGAAATTGACTTTGAAGGAACCAAATTAATCTCCAAAACTGAACACTTCAACAAGAGAATAATCACGGAAGCCATTGAAATAGAGAAACACCCCCATAACATGAATAAACGCGATGATACCTCCTGCATACCGGACATCTGGAAACTAGCCCTAGTCAACAAAAGAGTCCCAGCCGCGAAGATTAACACCGGACCCAAGATAACACATGACACCACCACCAATCATCCTCACCAGATTCAAACCCAAACCCATGCCATAGACGAAATACAACCACCATCCAGAGGCCAGACCACAGCGGCATCACCAGCTGCTGCACCCCCCTCCGATCCCCACACAAAGCAAACTGACACACGCCATGAACACATGGCAAGACCTCAAACTCGGAGCCAAACCAAAGCCCGGGATGTGGCATCACAGCCATCTACTCAGGACATTACATCAAAAAAACTCAGGATATCACAACACTAGAACTCAGGATGTTAACACACAGCCCATTACCCAGGTCGTTAAAACACAAAAGACTAATGGGCACACATCAAGGACCTCACCCACACAGGATGTTATGAAACAGCTGACTAATCTGCAAACATCAACTCCATCAACTCATCAAGATGTAACAACACAGGCAACCAACCCTCTCACAGTAACAAAGCCAGCACCCCACATCTCCCCACCAGTATTTATAGAGAGATGGCAGCTCCGATCACACTTTCCTCGCACAAGCACGAAGCCGAAGACACCAGCCTGAAGATGACGAGTGAGATCTCGTCGAAACGTTGCCAAGATACTCTCAATCTTACACGGGAAAAGACCTGAATACACCAAAATTTTTCTGTGAAATCTCATTCACAAGTTTCTGGGCTTTTTGTTTCTTGCTGACAAACAGCAACTCTGTGCTGCACTTTGGGAGACTCAGATAGCTATTTCTGTCTTGTAAGGCGTCATCAGTGAGCCACACCCTCTTCTCAAGTATCCTCCTGGTAAAGGTACAATGTTTCTTTTTCTTTTTCGTAGGCTTTTATGTGCATATTCTTTCTAGCCAGGTTTTACCTACGTAAGCTAAGATGTTCTACAGCCCTGGTTCTGTGAAATCTCATTCATAAGTTTCTGGGCTTTTTGTTTCTTGCTGACATACACACACACACACACACACACACACACACACACACACACACACACACACACATATACATGTACATGTACATGTACATATAATCTATCTATGTATATCTATCTATCTATCTATCTATCTATCTATCTATCTATCTATCTATCTATCTATCTATCTATCTATCTATCATCTATCTATCTATCTCTATATCTATCTATCTCTATTTTTCTCTCTATATATATCATCTACCTCTCTATCTCTTTCTATCTCTCTATCTGTATCTCTCTCTCTATATATAATCTCTCTCTCACTTTTTCTCTCTCTCTCTGTCTCTACCTCTGTCTCTGTCTCTGTCTCTGTCTCTCTCTGTGTCTCTCTGTCTCTCTCTCTCTCCCTCTCTCCCTCCCTCCCTCCCTCCCTCCCTCTCTCTCTCTCTCTCTCTGAAATAACAGAGTTGGAAGCGACCTTGGAGGTCTTCTAGTCCAACCCCGTTTGGGTAGGAAACCCACTCCCATTTCAGACAAATGGCTGTCCGATCTCTTCTTAAAAGCTTCCAGTATTTGGAGCATTCACTGCTTTCAGTTCTCCAGCAAGTTTCTCAGCAGTGGGTTTTCCATCCAGGGAAATCGGCAGATGCAATAAATGTGTCACATCCTTTTGCAAATGTAAGTGTTTTATTGAAGTTCTAACTAGGACTAGGCTCATAGATTTACAGGGAAGACTGACAACAATAAAAGTCACGTCTCCTCCCTCCCTCCCTCCCTCTTTCCCTCCGTCTCCTGGAAGACTCTTCGCGCATCTTCTTTTCAAACACTGCAAATGGAAAAAAAAATAAAATAAAATGGCACAGGGAGGGGGTCCAAGCCTTGCCTCAAATATCCTGGGAAACAAACAGACCCCACAGCTGCTCATGATATATGTAATAGTTTTTGGAGGCTTCTTAAATCTCTCTCTCTCTCTCTCTCTCTCTCTCTCTCTCTCTCTCTCTCTCTCTCTCTCTCTCTCTCTCTCTCTCTCTCTCTCTCTCTCTCTCTCTCTCTCTCTCTCATTCTCTGTGTGTGTCTGTGTGTCTGTGTGTCTGTGTCTGTGTCTGTGTAGTAAGGTAAAGGTTTCCTTCGCACATATGTGCTAGTCGTTCCTGACACTAGGGGGCAGCGCTCATCTCCGTTTCTAAGCCGAAGAGCCAGCACTGTCCGAAGACGTCTCTGTGGTCATGATGCCAGCATGACTCAATGCCAAAGGCGCATGGAACACTGTTAGCTTCCCACCAAAGGTGGTGCCTATTTTTCTACTTGCATTTTTTATGTGCTTTCGAACTGCTAGGTTGGCAGAAGCTGGGACAAGTAACGGGAGCTCACCCCGTTTTGTGGCATTACAGATTTGAACCGCTGAACTGCCGAAGTTTTGATTGACAAGCTCAGCATCTTAGCCACTGAGCCACCATGTCACATATGTGTATGTGTGTGTGTGTGTGTGTGTGTGTGTGTGTGTGTGTGTGTGTGTGTGTATGCAAGTTTTGGTGTATTTGGGTCTTTTCCTGTGTAAGATTGAGAGTATCTTGGCGACGTTTCGATGAGGTCCCACTTGTCATCTTCAGGCTGGTGTCTTCGGCTTCATGCTTGTGCGAGGAAAGCACACAAGCCGAAGCTGAAGACACCAGCCTGAAGAGGACCTCGTCGAAATGTCGCCAAGATACTCTCAATCTTACACGGGAAAAGACCCAAATACCCCAAAACTTGCATACCTCTATCCGTGAAAATCTACGAAAACATATATGTATGTGTATGTGTATGTGTATGTGTATGTGTATGTGTATATATATACAGATACACATACACATACACCTACACACACACACACAGTTTAAAAAGTAAATTAAAATGATCCCATAATGAAATACAAATCAAGAGTTCCTAGAATGCCTAATCATGTTATTACCCGCGAAGTGAATTTCTAATGCCAGCTTCTACCTGATTATTTTTGATAGGCCCGGGTTGTGAATTTCAAAGCGATATAAATTATTAATAAGTCAATTTAAAGATTGTCAGACCTCCCTTTGCTCTGTGAGATTCCTGACGTCACAGGAGACCAGGGTCAAAAAAAAAAATCTCTCCTCCTTAAATCTAAGTTCACTGTAAAGTTCCCTTTTAATTCTCCAATCGACGGTCTTTGAGATACCAAAATAAGGGACCTTGGAGGTCTTCTAGTCCAACCCCCTGCTTAGGTAGGAAACCCTACACCATTTCAGACAAATTTAAATTTTATAAATATTTAATAAAGATAAAAGTTATTGAATAAAAATGATCATTTTTCTGAAGTGGTGTAGGGTTTCCTGCCTAAGCGGGAGGTTGGACTAGAAGACCTCCAAAGTCCTTTCCAACTCTGTTATTCTATTCTATTCTAAATGGTTGTCCAATCTCTTCTTAAAAAACTTCCAGTGTTGGATCATTCACAACTTCTGCAGGAAAGTTGTTCCACTGATTAATTGTTCTCACTGTCAGGAAATTTCTCCTTAGTTCTAGGTTGCTTCTCTCCTTGATTAGTTTCCACCCATTGCTTCTTCTCCTGCCTTCAGGTGCTTTGGAGAATAGCTTGACTCCCTCTTCTTTGGGGCAGCCCCTCAGATATTGGAAGACTGCTATCATGTCTCCCCTAGTCCTTCTTTTCACTAGATTAGACATATCCAATTCCTGCAAGCGTTCTTCGTATGTTTTAGCTTCCAGTTCCTTAATCCTCTTTGTTTGTTCTTCTATGCACTCTTTCCAGAGTCTCAACATCTTTTTTATACCATGACAACCAAAACTGGAAGCAAGATTCCAAGTGTGCTCCAACACTAAGCATATCATTTATAGGAGTCATGGTGGCGCAGTGGTTAGAGTGAAGTACTGCAGGCTACTTCTGCTGATTGCCGGCTGCTTGCAATTTGGCAGTTCAGATCTCACCAGGCTCAAGGTTGACTCAGCCTTCCATTCTCCTGAGCTGGGTAAAATGAGGACTGGGATTGTTGGGGGCGATAGGCTGACTCTGTAAACCGCTTAGAGAGGGATGGAAAGCTCTGTGAAGCAGTTTATAAGTCTAAGTGCTATTGCTATTGTTATGTCTGTCCAGTTGTCCATCTATCTGTTCATCCATTCATTCATCCATCCATCCACCCACCTATCTCTCCACCTTCCTCTCCACCCACCTTCCGCCTATCTCTCCACCCATCTCTCCATCTCTCCGTCCATCCGTCCGTCCGTCCGTCCATCGATCGATCGATCGATCGATCGATCGATCGATCGATCTTTCTATCTATCATATCTGTCTACCTATCTAAATGAGCCGCAGTGGCGCGGTGGTTAAAGTGCAGTACTGCAGGCTACTTCTGCTGACTGCCGGCTGCCTGCAATTTGGCAATTCAAATCTCACCAGGCTCAAGGTTGAGTCAGCCTTCTGTCCTTCCGAGGCGGGTAAAATGAGGGCCCAGATTGTTGGGGGCAAGAGGCTCACTCTGTAAACCGCTTAGAGAGGGCTGTAAAGCACTGTAAAGCAGTATATAACTCTAAAGTGCTATTGCTGTTGCTATCATTTGTGCTTAAGTGTTTGGATAAGAAGTTTGAAGGGAACACCTAACTTAACTTGGCTGACCCCACACCAGAGGTGGCATTCAGCCAGTTCACACTAATTCAGGTGAACCAGTAGCACGATCATGGAACCAGTAGTATGATTGTGGGTGGGCCCACCCCCCGCCCCTGGCCCACCCCCGGCCCACCCCCCGCCCCTGGCCCACCCCCCGCCCCTGGCTCCAAGTCATGCTATTTAGGCACGTTTTGAGGCTGGGCACATGCGAGGAAGGTGCACGAGCGAGCAAAGTGTATACATGGAAGGCCGGACACACGCATGGACAGCGCGTGCATGTGCAAAGCGAGTGTGCACACTCACGGTGAACCAGTGGTAAAGGTAAGTGAAACCCACCCTTGCCCCACACCCCAGGAAAAATAGCTGTGTAAATTATGGAGTTTATTAATATCTGGATGGAAGACCATAAGGAGATTGTATGTAGGCTGGATTCAGAAGTAAATAAATAAATATAGGTAGTCCCTGACGTACGACCAAATGGAGCCCCATTTTATGGGTTTTCTTGCCACTGTTGTTAAGAGAATCAATGCGATTGTTAAGTGAGTAGCAATGGTTTTAAGTGAATCTGGCTTCCACCCTTGTTGGTCAGAAGGTTGCAAAGGCATATCACATGATCCCGGGACACTGCAGTTATCATAAATGTGAGTCAGTTGGCAAACATCTGAATTTCAATCCTGCGACCCTGGGGGTGCTGCAATGATCGTAAGTGTGAAAAATGGTCATGTCACTTTTTTCAGTGTTGTTGTAAGTTTGAAGGATCACTAAAAGAACAGTTGTAAGTCGAGGACTATCTGTAGTAAATCAGAGAGCATTTGCACACCATCAGGTAGTACATAGGTAAAGGTAAAGGTTCCCCTCACGCATATGTGCTAGTCGTTCCTGACTCTAGGGGGCAGTGCTCATCTCCGTTTCAAAGCCGAAGAGCCAGCGCTGTCCGAAGACGTCTCCGTGGTCATGTGGCCGGCATGACTCAAGGCCAAAGGCGCACAGAACGCTGTTACCTTCCCACCAAAGTTGGTCCCTATTTTTTTACTTACATTTTTTATGTGCTTTCGAACTGCTAGGTTGGCAGAAGCTGGGACAAGTAACAGGAACTCACCCCATTACGCGGCACTAGGGATTCGAACCGCTGAACTGCCGACCTTTCAATCAAGAAGCTCAGTGTCTTCACCACTGAACCACAGGTAGTACATAAATTGCATCAATTCCTAGATCACCATCACCTATGCCCTTATAACCTTCATTTAGGAGGGTGCAAAACTGTGAGGGTACCTTATATTAATGGAAAGGGAATTCAGTAAAAAAAAATTAGGATGCAGAAGCAAAAATAAATAAGTTTATATGGGGAAATTGCACCAAAAAGGTATCCTTGTTGAATCTTTCCTTTATTTTGCCTAAAGCTTTTTGCTTTGAAAATGGGGAGGGGGGGGGGAGAGAGAGAGAATCTATGCAGAAGAAAATTTCAACCTCGCCTTAACCTTCGAGAAGTGGCGAGTGATTGCTATTCTTTCCTTCAACCACGGTGGAGTGTCAGATGACATGTTCCATTAAGTACCAAAAATGTCACTCCCTGTTCTTATTGATCTGAAAGAAAGTACATTGTGCCCTGATCCAAGATGAAGGAGCCAGATGAGGAGAAGTCTTTATTAAATCCAAATGCAGGTTTTTGTTCTTATTAGAAGGGAGGGAGGGAGAGAGGGAGGGAGGGAGGGAGGGAGGGAGAAAGAGAGGGATGGACAGTGGGAGGAAGGGAGGAAGAAGAGAAGGAGGAGGGAGGGAGGGAGAAAGGGATGGACAGTGGGAGGAAGGGAGGGAGGGAGGGAGGAGGGAGGGAGGGAGGGAGAGTGGGAGGAAGGAAGGAAGAAAGGAGGGAGGGAGGGAGGGACAGTGGGAGGGAGAAAGAAAAGTAGTGAGGAAGGAAGGAGAGAGGGAGAGGGAGGCAGAATATCAGGAAGGAAGTGAGGAAGAAAGGAGGGAGGGAGAATGGGAAGGAGGGAGGGAGGGATGGACAGTGGGAGGAAGGAAGGAAGGAGGGACGGAGGGAGAGAGGAAGGAGAGTGGGAGGAAGGAAAGAAGGGAGGGATGGAGGGAAGGAAAGAACAAGAGAGGAAGAGAGAGAGGAAAAGGGAGAGAGGAGGGAAGGAAGAAGGGAAGGAGGGAGGAGGGAAGGAAGGAAGGTGAGAGAGAAAGAGAAAAAAGAGAAAGAGAGAATGGGAAAGAAGACAGGAAGGAAGGAAGGAGAATGAGAGAGAGAAAGAAAGAAAGAGAAAGAGGCAGGAAGAAAGAAGGCAGGAAGACAGGAAAGCAGGCAGGCAAGGAGGAGAGTATAAAAGAGAGATGAAAGAGTAGTAGTAGTAGTAGTAGTAGTAGTAGTAGTAGTAGTAGTACACTAGATTAGAGAGTCCAAAAAGGTTCCAAGAAGGCTCCATGTCATTTGCACCATTCAGGTGACCCTGAGGACTACAGATAAACCTCCAAGTGGCCTCAACGACTCTCTAAAAGGATGCAAATGACCAGCTGTCCGCAAGGAGTATAAATCCTTCCTTTCCCCCACCATCCATCCAGAGCTGAAGAAGCTTCTTGGATGAGAAGCGAAACGTCTTCAAAGAAAAACCAGAGACTCCAGTTGCCTCTTGAAAAAGCAACTTTTGGGATATGCACCGAGCCCTTTCCAAGGACCTAGGACAGAGGTCCTCAAACTTTTTAAACAGGGGGCCAATTCACGGTCCCTCAGACTGTTGGGGGGGGCAGCCTGCTGGGTGGGTGATGTGACTGGGTGGTCATGTGACTGGGTGGGCGTGGCCAATTTAACAGTCCATTAAACAATACTCACAAATTGTTATGCTCCTGGGGGTGGAAAGCAGGTTAGTGAAGGGATGTGGCTGTTTGGGGGAGGGAGGAGTGAGGGACTTCTGTTTGTGTGTGTGTGTGTCCCTCCCTCTCTCTCTAGAGGCTGGGGGGGGGGCAAAAATGGCCCCCGTTTTTGGCCTCCTCGGCCTCCAGAAGGCAGGTGGGGGCCGGCGGGTAGGTGGGGCAATGTGGATGGGGCAGCTTCTGGGTCCAATGTAGGTTGGATTAATGGGCCGTATTCAGCCCGCGGGCCGTAGTTTAAGGACCCCTGACCTAAAATGTTGTAATGTATCAGCATAATATATGTGTAGATGCAATCACGGTGGCCTTTTGTAATTGACAGATGATTGGTTCGATTTTTTATTGGTTCGATTTTATATGCCGCCCTTCTCCGGAGACTCAGGGCGGCTTACAATGTGTTAAGCTTCATACTTATACCTGCTTAGTAGTGTTTTCGGCCCCCCCAAACGGTGTTCTTTTTTATACAAAGTCAGCTTATTGGCCCCACAAACCGGGTCCTCATTTTACCTACCTCGGAAGGATGGAAGGCTGAGTCAACCTTGAGCCTGGTGAGATTCGAACTTGCAGTAATTGCAGGCAGCTGGTGCTACTTAACAGCACTTTAGTCTGCTGCGCCACCAAGGCTCATCAGATGGAAATTTTGTGCGCATTTTCTAAGTGCCGTCCAAAATTTATTTATTTATTTATTTTTTTGGTATGGCACCCAGTGTACCAATCAACACTAAGATCACCCTGGCTGCTTTCTGCCATAATCTTTCAACTTTGATTGTCCCATCGTGTTGCTTTGTGATCTCCAGTTCTTTGTCTTGCATTCTTGCCTGATGTATTCTTGTGTTATTGCCTTGTGTTATGAGCCTTGACTCATAACACACCACATTTAACTGTGGCTGAAAAGAAGAAAGCGTGGGTAATTGATGTGGCAAGGCCAGGAGATAGTAAAATAACAGAATAACAAAAGTTGGCAGGGAACTTGGAGGTCTTTTAGTCCAAACCTCTGCTTAAGCAGGAGAGCCTATACCAATGACGGCTAACCTTTTTGCTGTTGCATGCCAAAAGTGGGGGGGGGAGCATGGGGGGGTGTCACATGCGTGCATGCCCTACACCCATAATTCAATGCGCACCGATCCCTCATGCATTTGCACCAACCCCCCTCACTGCCCCCGCTTTTGGCACACGATGGCACAGTGGGCCCGGTAGGCCTATTTTTTCACCCTCCCCAGGCTCCAGAGGCTTTCTTTGCATCTGGGGAGGACAAAAACAGCCTTCCCCACCCTCCCAGAGGCCGGAAACAGCCTGTTTCCCGACTTCCAGTGGGCCCGGAAGGCCAAAAATCAGCTGGCCGGCTCGTGCATGCACGCTGGATCTGAGCTAGGGCAATGCTCGTGTGCCCACATAAATGGCTCCGCGTGCCACCTGTAGCACATGTGCCATAGGTTCGCCATCACGGGCCTATACCATTTCAGACAAGTGGCTGTCCAGTCTCTTCTTAAAAGCCTCCAGTGATGGAGAACCCACAACTTCTGGAGGCAACTTCTTAATTGTCCCCACTGCCAGGAAGTTTCTCCTTAGTTCTAGGTTGGATCCAGGGGTGGGATTCAAATAATTTAACAACCGGTTCTCTGCCCTAAGGACCATCTTGTTGGGCGTGGCCATGGTGGGCGTGGCCAGGGGGTGTGACAGGCAGCACTCGGCCTCCTGCACCTCTCTGGGAGAAAAAATGGGCCGCAGGGGGGATGCACCATTCCCCCCCCTCTGGTGCCCTGTTTTGGGCCTAGCAGGCCTCCCTGAAGCCTCCTGGGAGTGAAAACGGGCTGCAAGGGGGCACGCTGCAACCCCCCCCCCCCGTGCCCTGTTTTGGGCCTAGGAGGCCTCCCTGCACTTACCTGGGAGCCAAAATGGGGCACTTAGGGACTCCTAAGGGGCGGGGCGAGGAGGGATGGAGCCAGCCAGCAATTTAACTACCGGTTCACCTGAACCGGCTCGAACCAGCTGAATCCCACCACAGGTTGGATCTCTCCTTGATTAGTTTCCATCCATTGCTTCTTGTCCTGCCTTCAGGAGCTTTGGAGAATTGGTTGACACCCCCCACAACTCTTCTTTGTGGCAGCCCCTCAAACATTGGGAGACTGCTATCATGTCACCCCTAGTCCTTCTTTTCTTTAGACTAGACATACCCAATTCCTGCAACCATTCTTCATATGTTTAAGGTAGATCTAGAATTCCTCATCTCCTGATGAACGGCCCAAAGTCGCCCAGCTAGTTTTCGTACCTAAGAGCAGACTAAAACTCACTGTCTCCTGGTCATTGGTTCAAAGTCACCCAGCTGACTTTCCTGCCCAAAACCAAACTAGAACTCACAGTCTCCCGGTTTCTAGCCTGGTGCCTTAAACCACTAGACCATATCACGATAGGTGTTCCAGCCCCTTTTGGACATCATTTTTTTTGTCCATTTTCTTCCATATCTTTCCTCTTCATTTCACGGAGGTCTCCAACAGTAGATTTTAAGCCTGTGAAATATTTCGAGAAACAACTGTTTGCTTCTCACGTACATCCCCCCTGTTTTTTCCAGTGCTACTTTCACACATCATTTGCAATCGTCCAATTAAGTTGTACTCCAATTTGTCTCTCTCTATGTGTTTTCATTCTCTCTCCCCATCTCTTTCTCTTTCTTTCTCCCTCTTTCTCTCTGTCTCTCCCTCCCTGTCCCCCTCTCTCTTTTTCCCTCCCCCTCCCTCTCTCCTCCTCTCTTTCTTTTTCTCCTTCGCTTTCTCTCTCCTTCTCTCTCCCTCTCTTTCTCCCTCCCTATCTCTCATTCTTTCCCTCTCTCTTTCTCTCTCTCCCTCTCCTTCTCCCTCTCCTTCTCTCTCTCTCCTTCTCTCTCCCCATCTCTCTTACTCTCCCCTCTCTTTCGCTCCCTCTCTCTCCCTCCCTCTCTCTCTTTCTCTCTGCCTCTTTTTCTCTCTTTTTCTGTCTCCTCTCTCCCCCTCTCTTTCTCCCTCTTCCTCTCTTTCTCCCTCCCCATCTCACATTCTCTTTCCCTCTCTTTCTCTCTTTCTCTCTCTCTCTCCTTTTCTCTCCTTCCCTCTCTCCTTCTCTTTCTTTCTCTTTCTCTCTCACTCTCTCCCCCTCTCTTTCTCCCTCTCCATCTCACATTCTCTTTCCCTCTCTCATTCTCTCTTTTTCTCTCTCTCCCTTTCTCTCCCTCCCTCTCTCCTTCTCTCTCTTTCTCTCTCCCTCCCTCCCTCTCTCATTCTCTCCCCATCTTTCTTTCTCTCTCCCTCCCTTTCTCCCTCCCCATCTCACATTCTCTTTCCCTCTCTCTTTCTCTCTCTCCCTCTCCTTTTCTCTCCCTCCCTCTCTCCTTCTCTCTTTCTCTTTCTCTCTCCCTCTCTCCCCCTCTCTCTTTCTCCCTCTCCCTCTCTTTCTCCCTCTCCATCTCACATTCTCTCTTTCTCTCTCTCTCCCTTTCCCTCCCTCCCTCTCTCCTTCTCTCTCTTTCTCTCTCCCTCCCTCTCTCTCTCATTCTCTCTCCCCATCTTTCTTTCTCTCTCCCTCTCTTTCTCTCTCTGTCTCTCCCTCTCTCTCCCTCTCTCTCTCCTTCTCTCTCTCTTTCTCTCTCCCTCTCTTTCTTTCTCTCTCTCTCTCTTTTTTTTTTTTTGCTTTAGTTTATATGCCACCCTTCTCTGAAGACTCAGGGCAGGTTACAATGCATCTCTCTCTCTCTCTTTCTCTCTCTCTCTCTCTCTCTCTCTTTCTCCCCCCATCTTTCTCTAGAGGAATGAGATGTCCTCAACACCACTGCCTTTTCTGTTCCCTCCGGTGCAAATTCCTTCTCAAATTCAGAACGTTTCAAAAAAACCCCCATCAACCCCCCCCCCCACCAATACGCACGTACATATCAACCCATCCCAGCTGTGCCTGAGCTATTAAAAGAAGGCATGTTCTGCCTTCCTCTGGTTGTCGAGAGGAGCTGGGAGGAACGCACAACAAGGGGGTGGGAGGCCTATCAAAATGGGAACGTCGTGACAACTCCCCTGGAACTGTCTGGTTTGACTGGGAAACGGAGGGGCCTTCAAAGCTGGGGGTTAATGTGACAAATTGTTAAAACTCTCTCCGCAGTCTTTCTATGCACAACACTTTCAGAGGATTGTTTACCTGGGAACAAAGGTATGTCAATTCCAGGTGGGATTGCAAGATACTCGGAGAGCGTCACTTGCCAGCATTTTGTGCTTATGCAGCTGGTTCTCCATCTCAGTTTTGAAAAGGAGCTATGCAGGTAGTCCTCGTCTTATGACCACAATCGAGGGCAAGGTTTCCGTTGCTAAGCGAGACAACTGCGAAGCAAATTTTGCTCCATTTTACGACCTTTCTTGCCACGGTGCTTAAGT